>NC_084526.1:4922807-5212807 GCF_024500275.1 Phycodurus eques
CCCAGAGGGGTTGGACTCTCTTCCACTCTGCCCATGGTGAGAGGCGCAGAGCAGGTGTGGGTATACTTATTGCCCCCCGGCTCGGCGCCTGTACGTTGGGGTTCACCCCGGTCGAATAGAGGGTAGCCTCCCTGCGCCTTCAGGTGGGGGGACGGGTCCTGACTGTTGTTTGTGCTTATGCACCAAACAGCAGTTCAGAGTACCCACCCTTTTTGGAGTCCTTGGAGGGGTTGCTGGCGAGCGCTCCCGCTGGGGACTCCATTGTTCTGTTGGGGGACTTCAATGCTCACGTGGGCAATGACAGTGAGACCTGGAAGGGCGTGATTGGGAGGAATGGCCCCCCCAATCAGAACCCGAGCGGTGTTCTGTTATTGGACTTCTGTGCGTGTCACGCATTGTCCATAACGAACACAATGTTCAAGCATAAGGGTATCCACACGTGCACTTGGCACCAGGACACCCTCGGTCGCAGTTCGATGATCGACTTTGTGGTCGTGTCATCGGACTTGCGGCCGCATGTCTTGGACACTCGGGTGAAGAGAGGGTCGGAGGTGTCAACTGATCAACACCTGGTGGTGAGTTGGCTCCGATGGTGGGGGAAGATGCCGGTTCGACGTGGCAGGCCCTGCTGGGAACGTCTGGCAGAATCCCCTGTCAGAAGGAGTTTCAACTCCCACCTCCGACAGAACTTTGCTCATGTTCCGGGGGAGGCGGGGGACATCGAGTCCGAGTGGACTGTGTTCCGCGCCTCCATTGCTGAGACGCCCGACCGGAGTTGTGGCCATAGGGTGGTTGGTGCCTGGCGTGGCAGCAAACCCCGAATCCATTGGTGGACACCAACGGTGAGGGATGCCGTCAAGCTGAAGAAGTCCTATCGGGCCCTTTTGGCCTGTGGGACTCCTGAGGCAGCTGATGGGTACCGGCTGGCCAAGCGGAATGCAGCTCTGGTGGTCGCTGAAGCAAAAACTCGGGTATGGGAGGAGTTCGGTGAGGCCATGGAGGAAGACTTCCGGACGGCTTCAAGGAAATTCTGGTCCACCATCCGGCGTGTCAGGAGAGAAAGCAGTGCACCACCAACACTGTGTATAGTGGGGATGGGGCGCTGCTGACCTCGACTCGGGACGTTGTGAGTCGGTGGGGAGAATATTTAGAAGACCTCCTTCATTCCACCGACACGCCTTCCCATGAGGGAGCAGAGTCTGGGTTCTCTGAGGCGGGCTCTCCTATCTCTGGGTTTGAGGTCACCGAGGTAGTTAAAAAGCTCCTCGGTGGCAGGGCCCTGGGGGTGGATGAGATTCGCCCGGAGTTCCTAAAGGCTCTGGATGTTGTAGGGCTGTCCTGGTGTCAACCAGGACAGCCCCACAACACCCACTTGGGTGGTGGTCCCCCTTTTTAAGAAGGGGGACAGGAGGGTGTGTTCCAACTACAGGGGGATCACACTGCTCAGCCTCCCTGGTAAGGTCTATTCAGGGGTGCTGGAGAGGAGGGTCCGTCGGGAAGTCAAATCTCAGATTCAGGAGGAGCAGTGTGGTTTTCGTCCTGGCCGTGGAACAGTGGACCAGCTCTACACCCTCAGCAGGGTCCTCGGGGGTGCATGGGAGTTCGCCCAACCAGTCTACATGTGTTTTGTAGACTTGGAGAAGGCATTCGAGGGACACGGTCCTCTGGGGGGTGCTTCAGGAGTATGGGGAACTGAAACCCCTGATACGGGCTGTTCGGCTTCCATTTCGTGGGTATCATACCGGAGTCAGAGTTTGGTCCGCATATCCGGGAGTAAGTCGGACTCGTTCCCGGTGAGGGTTGGACTCCGTCAAGGCTGCCCTTTGTCGCCGATTCTGTTCAAAAACTTTTATGGACAGAATTTCTAGGAGCAGCCGAGGCATTGAGGGGTTCCGGTTCGGTGGCCTCAGTATTGCATCTCTGCTTTTTGCTGATGATGTGGTTCTGTTGGCTTCATTAAGCCGTGACCTCCAACTCTCACTGGAGCAGTTTGCAGCCGAGTGTGAAGCGGCTGGGATGAGAATCAGCACCTCCAAATCTGAGACCATGGTCGTCAGTCGGAAAAGGGTGGCATGCCCGCTCCAGGTTGGGGATGAGATCCTGCCCCAAGTGGAGGAGTTCAAGTATCTTGGGGTCTTGTTCACGAGTGAGGGAGGAATGGAATGGGCAATCAACAGACGGATCGGTGTAGCGTCTGCAGTGATGCGGACTTTGTATCGGTCCGTTGTGGCGAAGCTTTCAATTTACCGGTCGATCTACGTTCCTACCTTCACCTATGGTCATGAGCTGTGGGTCGTGACCGAAAGAACAAGATCCCGGATACAAGCGGCCAAAATTACTTTCCTCCGCAGGGTGTCTGGGCTCTCCCTTAGAGATAGGGTGAGAAGCTTGGTCATCCGGGAGTATCGCAGAGTAGAGCCGCTGCTCCTCCACATCGAGAGGAGCCAGATGAGGTGGCTGGGGCATCTGATTTGGATGCCTCCCGGACGCCTCCCCGGTGAGGTGTTCCGGGCACGTCCCGCCGGGACGAGACCCCGGGGACGAACCAGGACACGCTGGAGAGACTACGTCCTTCGGCTGGCCTGGGAACGCCTCGGGATCCCCCCGGAAGAGCCGGATGAAGTGGCTGGGGATAGGGAAATCTGGGCGTCCCTGCTAAAGAGACTGGCCCCGCGACCCTACCCGGATAAACGGTAGAAAATGGATGGATGGATGGATGGATGGATCTTAATAATATACATAATTTTGAGTCTTCTAATTTACCTATCTTTTTTAGTGTATTGTTTTATCATTTTTGTTATTCTCCTTAATTTTTTCTCCTTTTTCTCACACTACCATTTTAACTTTGCTTTTAACCATTTTACTGGTATCTCATCTTTGAATGACTAGGCTACTATTTTTATTATTGTTTTTATTATTTTTTAATATACTCATTAATCCAAACTCATTTTTCCTCACTGCAAATTGCTGACAGTAACTTTGTGCTTCTGTTTCCTTCCGTTCACTGCGCTTACTGTGCTATGTGGACAAGAAGGGGTGTGTGAGGGGAATTTCTATGTGTGTGTATGTGTGCATCTGTTTTTGTGTGTTGGTGGCCTTAGGTTTGTTTACTTTCCTTGCTTTTATTGTGTCTGTAAAACACTTTGTGTGACTTTTTAATGTATGAAAAGTGCAATAGAAATTAAATCGGATTGATTGATTATCAAGTCTCTAAATTTCTCATAGAGTGTACCCCGCCTATCACCCGAAGTCAGCCGGGGACTTTATGCTTCTTGTCTAATAAACTATTTAATACAAACTGTTTCAAATATGATTTTAGCCTGACAAACTGAACCCCAGAAGAACAGCTTCAAAATTCAGTTCAACCCTATGTCAGTAGTCACCATTTTTAAGTCAGGAGTGAGTTAGTTTACCATCTGACAAGTAGCTATAGTCTTAATATTGTATTATAGTTTGTGTTCCGACCTAGGCTCAAAGGCCACAACAAAAAGGGAGAAAACACTGTGTATCAAGATTTCTCAAAATATGCTTTATTAAAATACATAGATCAAATCAAACCCAATTAAACAAAATTAGACCAAATTAACTAAACTAAATTAAGATGTTGAAATAAAGTATATTGTATATTGTTTTGGCAAATCCTTTTCTGACAGAATAAGTGAGGAAACAATTTTGTCTTTGTGGGTTTTTATTACAAAAAAGAAAGAAAAGTCTTTGCAAAGAGAGGAAAAGGTACAAGTCTTACGAGTTGTCACCCCTTACTGAAGTCTTAGCAAAACAACCACCTCCGTTTTGCAGATGTGAGAGAGACAGAGAAACAAAGGAAAGCAGAACAATTATCTTTGTCCAACTGCACTCAACTTATCTTTATCGGAAAACAGCTCGTAGTCACAACATGGCTGCGAACAACCGGGACGCACAAAACAGCCAGAAAACATCCAGCAGTCACAACATGGAACAATAAAGCATGTGAAGGTTGTATAAAACTAAAATAAGTAATATTTGGTATATATAAAACATACATTTTCCAACGCAATATACACCAGAGTTAGTCATGTTGTCAGTTGACAGTGGTCTAAAGGGAACACCGCAAACACTCATCACTACGAACAATCATTTATTTACAAAAAAAGGCACGTTTAATAATCAAGAGGGGAACGAGAGAACGCATCAGCCACAACATTGTCCTGACCTTTGACATGCCTCATGTCAAAACTTTAGCACAGGAATGGGGGGTTATGGATCACCACCAGCACTCACGTAAACCTCAAAATGCTGAAGGGTCCAGATGGGGGCCAATGCTTTCTTCTTGATAACTGAATAATTCAGCTGGTAAGAGTTAAATTATCTCGAGAAGTAGAAGACAGGACTATCCACCCCTTCCCTCTCCTGTAACAAAACCGCTCCAGCACCGACCAAGTTGGCATCCACCTCCAGTTTAAATGTCTGGTCAAAACGAGGCGCTATTAAAACTGGTGCCATACACAATCGGGATTTCACATTTGCCAAAGCTGTCTGGCACTGCACAGACCACACAAATTTGGTTTGACCTTTCAGCAAACCACTTAAAGGAGCAACTTCCGAGGAAAAGTCTCAATAGGATCCTACCATACCGAGGAAATAGATCTTTTTTGGTTACAGGTGTCGCGTAAATCGGTTACCAAATAAATGGAATTAATTTGTCGAGGATTCATGAAGAACTGCCTGCAATACCTACCACGACCACGTGAGATCGGATGTTTTATATCATTTAAAAGGGGCACCACGTTGCTTTCTTTTCTATCAGGTCTAAACAACAGCAAAACCTCATCACATCAGTTTTCTAAAGGTTTGCTCCAATAATATGAGTTACAAGTTCTCTGACTTTAGAGTGCCCTCGAAATATCTTTAATTTCAGACTGTTTTGACAAAGATCTCCCATCCATCCCTTCTCAACACCACTTATCCTGGTTAGGGTCGCGGGGCACTGGAGCCTATCCCAGCGGACTTTGGGTGAAAGGCGGACTACATGTCATATACTGCCCTGCAGTTCCATTATTGAAGCCGGGAGGGCGGTTTGCGTCCTCTCTCTCTCCCCGCTCCCCTCTCTGTTTTCAGCACCTGTCTCCAATCAACCTCATCACTACCGGTATATAAGCCTGCCTGTTCCAGGAAATCCTCGTCAAAGTATTGCAGTTACTTCCAGCGGTACCACGGCCCATTTACCTCATGTAAGTCGCTCTATTAATCGTTCCCTTTTTTGACTCCTGTGTCTCCTTGTTCTCAGTGTTTTCCCCCGTGTTCCTGATCCACGTTATTCCTGCCCCCAAGCCAGCCGCCTGTCCTCACCACTGCATACCACCTGTCCACGCCACTGCACTGCCAACCCACCCAGGACTACCGCCATTAGCTTTCCTCAATAAACTGTTCATCATTTTACATCTGCATCCGCCTGCTCTTGGATCCAGCTACTCCCCATACGTGACACTACACCCTAAACTGATCACCAGTCAGTCGCAGGGCACATATAGACATGGACAACAACTTGCACTCACATTCACACTATCACTGAGTGGGAACTGAACCCACGCTGCCCGCACCAAAGTCAGGCGAGTATACCACTACACCATCAGTGACCCTGTGTGATCTTCATTACTTCAATAGTTCTTTGTTCTTTTTCTTTTCAAATGTACCTAGTAGCTCTACCAACCTCCCTTTTCTCTCAAGGACAAGATAACTGTGTGAATAGGTCTTCCTTTCTTCTTTTGTCATCTCCCTCCCATTTTAGTTTAACTGTCCATTGCACTTCCGTGGGCTTCAGAGACGGGGCGAAGCGCGAAGCAACTACTGATTCCTCTCTTGACGGTCTCTCTCTGCAAAGATTTCATTAAAAGCACAAAAGACAAAATTGTTTCCTGATTTAATTCCAAAACAAACTTGGTGTCAGAAGTGGGATCTCAGGATTGACTGTCAGACCAGGACTGACAAAGAACTATCCAGAGAAAACTGACTGTCGCCTCGAAATCAACACAGACCTGCGTCGTCCTCCAGCTATGGTAAAATAATTTGACCATTTCTGATTTCACACAGTGGAAAGCAATGTGCTGTGTTGAAAACAATCTTGTCTTTGTTCAACTCACTATTTACTCTCTCCAGCTTCCATTGGGATCCTGTGCAAGGCCAGGTTTAATGTCCAAGGAAATACTACCTCTCAAAGTTAAGTTTGGGTGATAGTCTCTTGAAAAGCAACACGCCTTGTTTCACCTATTTTCTCCAAAAGCACTTCAGGTTTAAAGTCCAGAGGGGCTTTCTTTGCCCCCGAAAGTACCACAACAGGTTTGAAGTCCTGAGAGACTACAAATTTTGAAGACCTTCGAATATTGTCGAAAGAGAAGTGGGGAAAGCAAAAAAGAGTAAGCCCAAATCACCAGTGTACACATCACCTTGAGAACAAAAATTCAAGGATTTTTAACTTTTACAGAAAAATGGCAAATGTCTGGAAATGTGGTTGACTGTTAAATTTAGATGCCACAGTGTCAGAAGTTTTATGAGAAGAACTACATGTAGAGCAATTTACTGATAAACTGTGTATCATCTGTGGTTTAATCTGTCCGAGTTGGGCCGAGGGGAGGATGTCAGGTTCTGGTCGCGAGCTGGTTTCCACAGTGAGCTATACAACTCGATCACCCTATGACGAAGATCAAGGAGAGTGCAATCTGGAAGAAGATCAACAACACAACCGCCTCCTGCGACCCATAGCACGGCCCTTGACACACAGACAGACTTATGTAAATAAACATCGACCAACATCGTATTTTATCTTTTATTGCTGAAAGATTACGAGAGGCAGTCTTGTTTCACAGAGTTTAGTGGCATAGGTTGCTGTGACCTCTTTCATCACAAGATGTCCCTCATGTTCTCACTGAATCACCAAAGCTCCGAATCTGTTCTGGCACAAATTGAAGGAAAGCCTCAAAGCTCCATGAGGCTTCAGTCACACATCACTAATAAGTACCAGTTGGCGTGTTTGATACATTTTCCCTGTGTTCATTTCACATTATTACACAACAACTTCATTTCCGAGTTAATTTGTTCTAGAGCGATCTGGACTTTGTGTTGGAGTCATTCAATAGTGAATGCGGTGTATTTGTACAAATCTTAGCATTGCCTCTGAAAAGAATGGACTGAGAGGATGCCTCTGTTCCCAAAAAGTTCCGCCTATGGCACAACATTGCGGGCATGAAGAAGGCGTTGTCATTTGTCTAACGACACCTACGGCCCGTCCCTCCGTTATTTCATAGGTTCTAAAAAAAAATCTGCCCTTTTCTTAAATACAAGCCCCTCCTATACAACGGCCCTCTTGAGTGTATCTCGAAGATATAAGACCCTCAGCCTCAGACAGACTAGCATCAGAGCAAAGATAAGGACAAAATCGACTTCTGTAATCCAAATCACACCGACACGTGTGTCAATGGTGTGGACACCACTCTGTGCTAGGAGTGGGTGGCCATTTGGCAAGTGATGCGACAGAAGGACCGCTGGTCAAAGTATGCACACTAGTTATGAGTCCATTGTCATAAAGTCCATCCCTGAGAACTCAGACTATGAGGATGCGGTGGATGAGACTTACCTCCCTCAACTGGAGGTCCCCAACTACAACACTGAGCAGCGTGAGGCAGCCCGGCGATCACGTGGGTCAGCAGGAATTTTCTTCAACCTACCCCAGCATAACCACAGCTTGATGAGTGTCCTCCGCCGCCGCCCTCATCAACATCAATGTCCAGCACCTTCAGTGGCGGACGAAGATATCCTAGGTATCCGTCCGATGGGTTGTTGATGGCAGACGCCTACAATTGTATTAAACATACAATCGGAATCTGCTGAGGAAAGTGCTGACAAGGTATGTCAAAAATGAGTGCCTTGGGTGTCAAGTTAACCACTCTAGTCAAAGATATAATCTCTGTCTTTATTTAGGGGCTGATTATTATTTCAGCAAGCATTTTGCTCATGTGATGTCCCATCTGTGTACGCCCAATTTCTACCCAGCATTCATTACATGCTGAACTTGTGACACCTTTCCGCTGATAAGAAGAAGGTTCAATACGCCTCAAAAGTGTTATTACTGGAAACTCGAACAGGAGAGGAAAATATTCTACAAGCTCGAACAGTTGGACGAGCAACAAGTCGTGGTCGCCATCGAACGAAATCGAGAAGCTGCTGGATGAATACTACTTTCACATGCCATGGATTCTTTTGTGAGGTACTTTGTATGTGTGAGTAATTCATGTTTGTCTGAGGCATTTAAAGCAATTGTGGAAAATTGCTTTAAATGGGGTATTGATCTAGGTATAGATCACTTAATTACTATTTTTGCATGTATATTGATTCAACAACAACAATACAATCAGCCTCTGGACTTAATGTCTGAATTGTTGGCGTTCCAAGCTGTTATTATTAATATGAGTCAAAAGCCCCTCCAATGTTCTTGACTGAGACACTGGTCTATATTCATGCTTAGATCATGTTTTTTTTTCATTACTTTTTTTGTATCTTAATCATTCTTAGATAGTCTTCTTCCTTTAGATATAATTCAATATGTATTATCATCCCCTCATTGAGCCGTCACCTTGTCGTGGTGGAGGGGTTTGTGTGTCCCAGTGATCCTAGGAGCTAAGTTGTCTGGGGCTTTATGCCGCCGGCAGGGTCACCCATGACAAACAGGTCCTAGGTGGGGGACCAGACAAAGCACCGCTCAAAGACCCCTAATGATGACGACAAACAATGGACTTCGTTTTCCCTTGCCTGGACGCGGGTCACCGGGGCCCCCCACTGGAGCCAGGCCTGGTGGTGGGGCTCGAAGGCGAGCGCCTGGTGGCCGGGCACAGCCCGAAAGGGTAACGTGGGTCCCCCCTTCCCATGGGCTCACCACCTGTGGGAGGGGCCATAGGGGTCGGGTGCAGTTGTGAGCTGGGCGGTGGCCAAAGGCGTGGACCTTGGCGATCCGATCCCCGGCTACAGAAGCTGGCTCTAGGGACGTGGACTGTCACCTCTCTGGCAGGGAAGGAGCCTGAGCTGCTGTCGAGAAGTTCCGACTAGATATAGTCAGACTCGCCTCCACACACAGCTAGGGCTCTGGTACCAGTCCTCTCAAGAGGGGTTGGACTCTCTTCACTCTGGAGTTGCCCACGGTGAGAGGCGCCGAGCAGGTGTGGGTATACTTATTGCCCCCCGGCTCGGCGCCTGTACGTTGGGGTTCACCCCGGTGGACGAGAGGGTAGCCTCCCTCTGCCTTCGGGTGGGGGGACGGGTCCTGACTGTTGTTTGTGCCTATGCACCAAACAGCAGTTCAGAGTACCCACCCTTTTGGAGTCTTTGGAGGGGGTGCTGGAGAGCGTTCCCACTGGGGACTCCATTGTTCTGTTGGGGGACTTCAATGCTCACGTGGGCAATGACAGTAAGACCTGTAAGGGCGTGATTGGGAGGAACGCCCCCCCCCCCCCCCCCCCCCCCCCGATCAGAACCCGAGCGGTGTTCTGTTATTGGACTTCTGTGCTCGTCACGGATTGTCCATAACGAACGCCATGTTCAAGCATAAGGGTGTCCACATGTGCACTTGGCACCAGGACACCCTAGGTCGCAGTTCAATGATCGACTTTGTGGTCGTGTCATCGGACTTGCGGCCGCATGTCTTGGACACTCGGGTGAAGAGAGGGGCGGAGCTGTCAACTGATCACCACCTGGTGGTGAGTTGGCTCCGATGGTGGGGGAAGATGCCGGTCAGGCCCAAACGTATTGTGAGGGTCTGCTGGGAACGTCTGGCAGAATCCCCTGTCAGAAGGAGTTTCAACTCCCACCTCCGACAGAATTTTGCTCATGTTCCGGGGGAGGCGGGAGACATCGAGTCCGAATGGACCATGTTCCACACCTCCATTGCTGAGGCGGCCCGACCGGCGCTGTGGCCGTAAGGTGGTCGGTGCCTGTCATGGCGGCAATCCCCGAACCCGTTGGTGGACACCAATGGTGAGGGATGCCGCCAAAAAGGCCCCCTATTGGGCTTTTTTGGCCTGTGGGACTCCTGAGGCAGCTGATGGGTACGTTGTGAGTCGGTGGGGAGAATACTTCGAAGACCTCCTCAATTCCACCGACACGCCTTCCCATGAGGGAGCAGAGTGTGGGTTCTCTGAGGCGGGCTCTCCTATCTCTGGTTTGAGGTCACGGAGGTAGTTAAAAAGCTCCTCGGTGGCAGGGTCCCGGGGGTGGATGAGATTCGCCCGGAGTTCCTAAAGGCTCTGGATGTTGTGGGGCTGTCCTGGTTGACACGCCTCTGCAACATCCCATGGACATCGGGGACAGTGCCTCTGGATTGGCAGACTGGGGTGGTGGTCCCCCTTTTTAAGAAGGGAGACCGGAGGGTGTGTTCCAACTACAGGGGGATCACACTGCTCAGCCTCCCTGGTAAGGTCTATTCAGGGGTGCTGGAGAGGAGGGTCCGTCGGGAAGTCGAATCTCAGATTCAGGAGGAGCAGTGTGGTTTTCGTCCTGGCCGTGGAACAGTGGACCAGCTCTACACCCTCGGCAGGGTCCTCGAGGGTGCATGGGAGTTCGCCCAACCAGTCTACATGTGTTTTGTGGACTTGGAGAAGGCGTTCGACCGTGTCCCTCGGGGAGTCCTGTGGAGGGTGCTTCAGGAGTATGGGGTACCGAACCCCCTGATACGGGCTGTTCGGTCCCTGTACGACCGGAGTCAGAGTTTGGTCCGCATATCCGGCAGTAAGTCGGACTCGTTCCCGGTGAGGGTTGGACTCCGCCAAGGCTGCCCTTTGTCGCCGATTCTGTTCATAACTTTTATGGACAGAATTTCTAGAGGGGGTCCGGTTTGGTGGCCTCAGTATTGCTTCTCTGCTTTTTGCTGATGATGTGGTTCTGTTGGCTTCATCAAGCCGTGACCTCCAACTCTCACTGGAGCAGTTCGCAGCCGAGTGTGAAGCGGCTGGGATGAGAATCAGCACCTCCAAATCTGAGACCATGGTACTCAGTCGGAAAAGGGTGACATGCCCTCTCTAGGTCGGGAATGAGATCCTGCCCCAAGTGGAGGAGTTCAAGTATCTTGGGGTCTTGTTCACGAGTGAGGGAAGAATGGAACGGGAGATCGACAGGCGAATCGGTGCAGCGTCTGCAGTGGATGCGGACTTTGTATCGGTCCGTTGTGGTAAAGAAGGAGCTAAGCCGAAAGGCGAAGCTCTCAATTTACCGGTCGATCTTCGTTCCTACCCTCACCTATGGTCATGAGCTGTGGGTCGTGACCAAAAGAACAAGATCCCGGATACAAGCGGCCAAAATGAGTTTCCTCCGCAGGGTGTCCGGGCTCTCCCTTAGAGATAGGGTGAGAAGCTCGGTCATCCGGGAGGATCTCAGAGTACAACCCCAATTGCAATGAAGTTGGTACGTTGTGTTAAATATCAATAAAAGCAGAATACAATGATTTGCAAATCATGCTTGACTTATATTTAATTGAATACACAACAAAGATATTTAATGTTCAAAACCGATAAACTTGATTGTTTTAGCAAATTATCATGAACTTAAAATTTTATGGCTGCAACACATTCCAAAAAAAGCTGGGACAGGGTCATGCTTAACACTGTCTTACATCGCCTTTCTTTTAACAACATTCAATAAATGGAAACTGAGGACACTAATTGTTGAAGCTTTGTAGGTGGAATTATTTCCCATTCTTGCTTGATGTACAGCTTCAGCTGTTAAACAGTTTGGGGTCTCCGTTGTCATATTTTACGTTTTATAATGCGCCACACATTTTCAATGTGAGACAGGTCTCGACTGCCGGCAGGCCAATCGAGTACTCTCACTCTTTTACTGCGAAGCCACACTGTTGTAACACGTGCAGAATGTAATTTGGCATTGTCTTGCTGAAATAAGCAGGGGCGTCCATGAAAAAGACGTTGCTTGGATGGCAGCATATGTTTCTCCAAAACCTGTATGTCCCTTTCAGCATTAATGGTGCCTTCACAGATGTGTAAGTTACCCATGACATTGGCACTAACACAGCCCATACCGTCACAGATGCTGGCTTTTAAAGTTTGCGTCCATAACAGTCTGGATGGTTCTTTTCCTCTTTGGCCCGGAGGACACGACGTCCACAATTTCCAAAAACAATTTGAAAATGTGGACTCGTCAGACCACAGAACACTTTTCCACTTTGCATCAGTCCATCTTAGATGAGCTCGGGCCCAGAGAAGCCGGTGGTGTTTCTGGATGTTGTTGATAAATGGCTTTTGCTTAGCATAGTAGAGTTTTAAGTTGCACTTACGGATGTAGCGCTGAACTGTATTTACTGACATTGGTTTTTCTGAAGTGTTCCTGAGCCCATGCGGTGATATCCTTTACACATAGCTGTCGGTTTTTGATGCAGTGCCACCTGAGGGATCGAAGGTCAATGGCATTCAATGTTGTTTTTCGGCCTTGCCGCTTACATGCCACGATTTCTCCGGATTCTCTGAACCTTTTGATGATATTATGGACCGTAGCTGATGAAATCCCTAAATTTCTTGCGATTGTACGTTGAGGAACATTGTCCTTAAACTGTTCGACTATTTTCTTACACACTTGTTCACAAAGAAGTGAACCTCGCCCCATCTTTGCTTGTGACTGAGCAATTCAGGGAAGCTCCTTTTATACCCAATCATGGCACCCACCAGTTCCCAGTTAGCCTGTTTACCTGTGGGATGTTCCAAACAGGTGTTTGATGAGGAACTTTCTCAGTCTTTTTTGCCACCTGTCCCAGCTTTTTTGGAACCTGTTGCAGCCATAAATTCAAAATTAATGATAATTTGCTAAAAACAACAAAGTTTATCAGTTTGAACATTAAATATCTTGTCTTTGTAGTGTATTCAATTAAATATAGGTTGAACATGATTTGCAAATTATTGTATTGTTTTTATTTATGTTTAACACAACGTCCCAACTCCATTGGAATTGGGGTTGTAAATCAGATTTTACAATGACTGAGAAGAGATACATGAAGAAGCTATATTATGACGCCGTACAACTCACTAGCTTCGGTGGTATACGTCTGCATCTAGCCACGCAGAATGCAATGAGGGAAAAAGTAAACGTTGAAAAGGTTAAGAATTTTCTAGCAGGACAAGACGCTTACACTCTGCATAAACTGGCTAGAATTAATTTCCCCAGAAAGAGTTTTTTTTGTTTTTTTTATCAAGAGCGATGAATCAATTTCAAGCAGATCATGCAAGCTCTGGTCGATTTCTACGACGGGTTTAAATACTTATTGACCGTCGTCGATGTTTTTTCAAAACGCACTGTGCCTGTCCGAAAGGACAAGACTGCACCTGAGATGGCTAGAGGTTTTGAATCAGTTATATTTGAGAGTGGAACGCCTCGGAAAATACAAACTAAACAATTTTTCAACAAGCGCTTGATGATGAAAAAACACAACATTGTTCATTTTGCAATAGCCAGTGACATGAAAGCCTTGGTTGTTGAAAGGTTAAACAGAACTTTAAAAACTAGAATGTGGAGTTATTTCCCGGCGAAAAAACACACGCAGCTATATCAATATTGAAGAAGTCCTAATAGTAAGTGGCTTCAACCACAGCTCTCATAGTAGTATAAAAATGAAAGCCAGTACAGAATCTGTACAGTAACTTTCCCACGAGAAATAATGGAAAATTAAAAGAGAATTTTAAAAAGGCGATATTGTAAGAATATCAAAATTGAGAGGTGCGTTTGATAAGAAATATAGGCAGAGCTTCATGGATGAGTTATTTCCAATAACCAAATGCGAAGCCACTTTCCCCGGCCGTCGACAAACTCAAGAATTACGACGGTGACGTCATGCAGGGGTCATTCTACGAAGCGGAACTACAGAGATTTAAAATATCAAAAGACCGTGCCGTCCACATCAAGAAAATCCTTAAAAGACGAATGAAATGGGGGACAGAAACAATTCCTTATTCGTTGGAAGGGGTGGGACGAGAAATTTGATTGCTGGGTGTCGTCTACAAAAGTAGTGGATGTTTAATACGTATTGCAAGTACAGTGTTCATCAGACACAGTCATGGAGCCAACCCTAGAAGGAGGGTTTTATGTGACTTCACCTTCAATTAAAGTAAGGATGTGTTTACAAACAATACAATCTCTGACGATAGCGTGAATTTAGCTCAGCATTTCGATCTCAAAGGAAGTTGGCAAGTGAAATTTTATATCCCAAAACATTGCTGAATATTCCTGAATATCAAACATCTTTCCATTGTGCACTTATGAGGGAGTGCATCCTCGTTAAATCCTATGAAACAGCGTGTTCAGATGCAAACATACTTAAAATCCATACCCTAAAGATTGAAGGAGGTCAGTATAATAATATTGAAAAACTCGGAGAAGAAGTCATTGTTCGATTAAGAAAAGTATGAGGTACAGAAATACTTAGTGTATATGATGCTGGAAAACAGATTCTTTTGGCAGGGCAACGAAAACCACAGGTTATGCTTCAGAGGCCGACTAGCCTACATACGAGGTATGAAGGAGGGGAAGTGGTTCTACGACAGACTTTATTGGGTACCCGCTCCATACAATGGATTTATAAAGGCCAGTCAATATAATTTATACGTTTTTACAGATGTGATACAGCATCAAGCGATGGGGGATACATTTATACTATACTAGCAGCACATCGACTGTCCTACCAGGGAAAATAGTGTCCTATAGTGTTATATATAATAGTGTTATAGTGTACTAGCAGCACATCGACTGTCCTACTACTGTCCTACCAGGGAAAATAGAATTTTAGGACCACTGCTATAGCACGCTAAATAATGCATACCGTGCAATACCTCGTGCAGCACTGGGCTCGTCTGATCACTGCTTAATTCACTTAATATCGACATACAGGCAAGAACTTAAATGTGCGAAGCCTGCAGTTAAAAACAGTGAAAAAGTGGACCAAAGAAGCAAAGATGGAACTTCAAAGCTGTTTAGACTGCACATACTGGCGTGTCTTTGAAAATTCAGCTGGCAGCCTGGATAAATAAACGGACACTGTCACATTCTATATCAGTTTCTGTGAAGATGTGTGTGTACCAACAAAGTCATTTCGCACATTCAACAACAACAAGCCGTGGTTCACTGCCAAACTTAAGCAAATTTGCCAAGCTAAGGAGGACGCATATCAAAGCGCGGACAGGTCTGTTATAATCGACCTAGAAACCAGCTGACGAAAGAAATTAACATTGCAAAGAGGAACTATGCAGCAAAGCTGGAAAAACAGTTTAGCACTAACGACTCTAAAGCAGTCTTGCATGCATTCCAATCGCTGAACAATTACAAGAGACGATCCCCCCAGGCTGAGAACAATAGCACACTAGCCAACGACTTGAATACCTTCTACTGCAGATTTGAAAAGGACACTTTGTTTGCCGACCGAGCGAACAGGTCTGCAGTTGATGCAGTCAACATTGGACTGCAGTCCTAAAACACCTCGACAGTGCAGGGCCCTATGCGAGGATCCTGTTCATGGACTTCAGCTCAGCGTTCAACACCATCATCCCTGAACTCATCCTCCAAGCTTCTCCAGCTCAGCATCTCACCTGCCATCTTCCAGTGGATTTACAGCTTCCTGACGGCCAGGACACAGCAGGTGAGGCTGGGGGAGACCAGGTGAGGCTGGTAGGGCAGTCGATGTGCTGCTTGTATTTTGGCAGTTTGTGGTTGAGTTTAGCTTTGTTGAAGTCCCTGAGAATAATGAGGGGTGAGTCCGGGTGGTTTTTTTTCAATTTCGTGTACTTGTTCGGCGAACATTAGCAGTGCGACATTCGTGTTATCTTGAGGCAATATGTGGACACCAGCGAAAATGAATGATGCAAACTCATGAGGCGAGTAGAATGGCTTACAGTTCAAAAACAGTGACTCCAAATGTGGGCTGCAGTGTGTGCTGAGCTCCGTGACTTCCGTACACAATTTTTCGTTGATATAGAAGCATATCCCGCGGCCTTTTGTTCTCCCCGATGATTCCATGTGGCATTCTGCCAGGTGAAGATGGAAGCCGGTAAGCCTCACAAAGCCAAGTCTCCGTAAAGCACATGGCGGCAGAACGTCCAAAGTCTTTACTGGCCTTTATCAGGAGATGAAACTTGTCCATTTTGTTGGGAAGGGAGCGTAGATTCGCGAGGTGGATGGACGGAAACGCTAATCTGTATCCTCTCACGGAACTTCACCTGGATGCTGGCTCGCTTCCCTCTGTGGCGCCGCCTCCGCCTCCCCCTACCTCCGAGCCTCTGGCCGAAGCCACGCCCCTCATCAGTGTACAGCAGCTCTCTTTCACCAGTAAGCAAAACATCCACACGCAGCATCAGCACTGGGGCGCTCCAAGGTTGTGTCCTCTCGCCTCTGCTCTTCTTTCTCTATACGAACGACTGCACCTCAACGCACCCGACTGTCAAGCTCCTGAAGTTTGCAGATGACACCACTGTCATAGGCCTCATCAAGGACGGTGACGAGTCTGCATATTGACAGGAAATGGAGCGGCTGGAGCTGTGGTGCGGCCGACACAACCTGGAGCTGAACACGCTCAAGACTCTCGAGATGATCGAGGACTTCAGGAGGCATCCTTCGCCACAGCTGCCCCTCACGCTGTCCAGCTGCCTTGTGTCAACCGTCAAGACCTTCAAGTTCCTGGGAATTACAGTGTCTCAGGGCCTGAAGTGGGCGATCAACATCAACTCCGTCCTCAAAATGGCCCAGCAGAGGCAGTTCTACACAGCGGTCATCGACTCAGTCTTGTCAGTCAGGCCGATCACAGTCTGGTTTGGTGCTGCTACAAAAAAGTATAAACTCCGACTGCAACGGACAATCAAAACTGTTGAAAAGATTGTCGGTACCCCCCTACCGACCTTTGTGGACTTGCACACTGCCAGAACTAAGAGAAGAGAGTGCAAAATCCTCTCGGACCCTCCACATCCTGGTCACCAGCTCCTTCCCTCAGGTAGACACAACCAAACAACCATTTCCATTCCATCCATTTTCAACACCGCTTATCCTGGTTAGGGTCGGAGCCTATCCCAGCTGACTTCGGGCGAAAGGCGGACTACACCCTGTACTGGTCGCCAGTCAGTCGCAGGGCACATATAGATACGGACAACCATTCACACCGTCACTGAGTGGGAACTGAACCCATGCCGCCTGCACCAAAGTCAGGCGAGTGTACCACTACACCATCAGTGAAGCGCTACCGAACAATGCAAACTAAAACCATCAGACATTCCAAGTTTCTTCCATCTTGCCATCAACTTCTTAAACAGCTAACTTATTCCATTGCAACATGCTGCCAAATTATTTTAATTTTTTTGTCTTGAATTTGTTGTCACATTTCTGTCAGGCCAATTATACATTACTCGTGCACTCACTGTAGTAGTCTTGCCATGCTGCACTATTTGCATATCTGTTGTTGACCAATACTGCCACTCATGCCAGAGTAGCATCTGCACCACTGATTGAGGAGTATCAGCAACATTTGCACAATTGACATTGTCCCAGATTATAGCACTACTAGTCACTTTAAATGGCATAAATTCCTTGAAGTCTCGGCACTCTTTGCACAATGTCATTGCACTGGACTATTGCTATATTAGTCATTCAAACTGCTCTAATTGCTAAAGGACTCTACATCTTTTTGCACAATTGTCCCACAAAAAAAAGAAACAATTGTACCGGCATTACCAGATTAGTAGCAAATTTTTATTGCTCAGCAACTGTTTTTCTCAATGTCTTTATGTCTCAAAAGTATTCTCTGTCAATTGACGGTCTGTTGTCATACTTGAGCGGCTCCAACTACTGGAGACAAATTCCTTTTGTGTTTTTTGGACATACTTGGCAAAATAAATATTCTTTGAAGGCTCAGACAGGGTTACGCAAGGTGATGTGGTATTATTAGGGCAAGTGTCATGCAAGGTCACCCCTAGAACATATCCAGGCACATGTCTGGGAGAGGGCAGGGAGGGAGGAGGGGTTGGGGGTCACACAAATATGTTGTGACATGTCTGGTCAGGAAAGACAGATGGGGTTGACATTGGGTCAGTAGGAGGAGTCTATTAACTTCATGCAGAAAGCATGGCTCCATCATGAGGTCAGACCGTGACATATTGTATCGTGGTATATTTAATGCATTCTTGTAAAACAATAAAATGTTAGAGTAAGGTCATGCGAGGTCACCCCCGAATATGTTAGGGCAAGTGAGAACAAGAAACAAGAGTTGACAAGGGGTCAATAGGAGGAGTCAGCTTTTAGCAAAAAGTATATGTTGTAAAATCTCATTCGAGGTCTTTAAAATAGCATTTTAGACATCACATCTACCAATAAAACAATAGTTTTTACATTGTATCTTTTCAACATTGAAATGGTTCAATAGTATTGATGAAGGTAGAAAACTGAGATCTCACCATATCAGCATGGTGAAGGAGAGGTTTGGAAGGCTAATATTACAGTGTGCATTAAGATTAAGAAGTCAAACAAGTTTGCATTAAGACTAACATACATAGAGATAGCGTTTAAAACACTAAAAACCGCCTTTACCATAAAAAGGGGTGTCTACTTAGAAGTGTAATAAATTGTTGTGTGATTGCAATAAGTGAACTAATAACTAATAACTGAACAGACTATTAGCCAGGACTTTTTATTAACAAATCTAAACATTTTAACCAAAATTACTATAATATGGATTAATGATTATGTTTTACCAGCAACACAACTGTAAAGCTAGAACACATACAACACTACAAAATGTAAATAATGAGTCTAAAGTCAGACAAAATCAAGGGGAAGCCAACAAATCTTTTTTGTTGTTTAAATATGACCAGTGAAAGCAAATTGTGTGTCAACATCCACAATCTCTGCTAAAATTTGTACTGAGACGTAATAAATTGGTGTGCTATTGCAATAGTTGAACAGACTACTGTCCCAAACTTCTTGGTTTTAAAACTAGTTAGGCAGAATTTAGTTGTGTATATGCAGTAATATGATAAGTTAATTAAACAATTATAAGGTTTCACCGTCATAACGGTCTTCTGACGGGACTGCAATTATGAATTCATCTGAATTTAATACCCCTCTTTGGGACTAAACGATGGAGTTGATGATTAAACAGGAGTTAAGCCTATTTCTGATCCTTAAAATATTTTTTTATACATCATATTAAAACTATTCATTACTATTGTTGAAAGCAGAAAACAAAGCTTTCCTGACCATGTCAATGCCTGAAGTGGACAGGATCTCAGAGTCAGAGGTACACGTGATAATGGAGGGGAGGAGATGTCATATGATAAGTTATGTGATGAGGATAACCCCTTAGGCGTAACTGCTGGACGTGTTCAGACATACAGTGGATACGGAAAGTATTCAGAACCCCTTAAATTTTTAACTCCCGAACAGAACTGTAGCGGTGTTCTGTTATTGGACTTCTGTGCCCATCACCCCTTGTCCATAACAAACACCATGGTCAAGCTTAAGGGTATCCATACGTGCACTTGGCACCAGGACACCCTAGCCCACAATTCGATGATTGACTTTGTGGTTGTGTCATTGGACTTGTGACCACATGTCTTGGACACTCAAGAGAGGGGCGGCGCTGTCAACTGATTACCACCTGGTGGTGTGTTACCTCCGATGGTGGGGGAAAATGCCGGTCTGACCTGGCAGACCCAAACCTATTGTGAGGGTCGACTGGGAAAGTCTGGCAGAATCCCCTGTCAGAAGGAGTTTTCAACTCCCATCTCCGGCAGAACTTCACGCACGTTCCAGAGAAGGCGGAGGACATTGAGACCGAGGGGACAATGTTCTGCACCTCCATTGCTGAGGTGGCCCACCGGAGCTGTGGCCATAAGGTGGTCGGTGCCTGTCATGGCGGCAACTCCTGAACCTGCAAAAAGTCGGCCGTGGGAGGAGTTCGGTGTGGGCATGGAGAAAGACCTCCGGACAGCTTTGAAGAAATTTTGGTAGGGGACCAAACTCAGTGATACGGGCCGTTTTGTCCCTGTACGACCAGTGTCAGAGTTTTGTCCGTATTACCGGCAGTAAGTCGGATTCGTTTCCGGTGAAGGTTGGACTCTGCCAACAGAATTTCTAGGTGTAGCCAAGCTGTAGCGGGTCCAGTTTGGTGGCCTCAGTCTTGCATCTTTACTTTTTCCACATGATGTGCTTCTTTTGTCTTCATCAAGCTGTGATCTCCACTGAAGCAGTTGAGATAAAAACCTGTACCTCAAAATCTGAGACCATGGTCCTCAGTCGGAAAAGGGTTGAGTGCTCTCTCCAGGTCGGGGATGAGATCCTGCCCAAAGTCAAGGAGTTCAAGTATTTTGGGGTCTTGTTCACGAATGAGGAAAGAATGAAACAGGAGATTGACAGGCAGATCGGTGCAGCATCTGCAGTGATGTGGACTATGTATCGGTCTGTTGTGGTGAAGAAGGAGCTAAGCTGAAAGGCGAACTTCTCAATTTACCGATCGATCTACGTTCCTACCCTCACTTATGGTCACGAGCTATGGGTTGTGACCAAAAGAACAATTACCCAGATACAAGCGGTCAAAATTAATTTCCCCCGCATAGAGATAAGGTGAGAAGCTCGGTCATCCGGGAGGGGCTCAGAGTAGAGCCACAGCTCCTCTGCATTGAGAGGAGCCAGATGAGGTGGCTCGGGCATCTGACTAATGTCTCCTGGACGCATCCCTGGTGAGGTGTTCTGGGCATGTCCCACCAGAAAGTGACCCTGGGTTTGACCCAGGACACGCTGGAGCGACTATGTCTCCCGGCTGGCCTGGGAACGCCTGGGGATCCCCCTGGAAGAGCTGGATGAAGTGGCTGGAGAGAGGGAAGTCTGGGCTTCCCTGCTAAAGCTACTGCCCCTGCGAACCGACCTCTGATAAGTGGAAGAAAATGGATGGATGGATGGATGGATGGCTGGATTGATATACTGTAGCCTACATTTTACACTAAATAGCACAATAATTAACCCAGAAGGCCGATACATAATTGTTCATACTACTATATTTAACAAATCAGACACATTAGTTAATGTATACACCCCTAATATTGATAATCCATCTTTTATTCACACACGTTTTTCACATCTGACCAATTTGTCAGCTAATTCAACAATTATTACAGGTGGCGAGTTTAATATAGCACTTAATCCAACCATCGACCACTCAAATTTAAAAAAAAACAAAAAAACAATAACAGTCTTCCCAAATATCAGATGAATATATGCAAGATTTTGGACACACTGTCATCTGGCAAATAAAAAAAAAAAAAGTGTCTTTAGTACACCTCTCCTTCTCCAGAATTGACTACTTACAAATAATAAAACAGTACGTCCAAAATACATCCAATAATAATCAGCGATCACGCTCCAATTTCTCTCTGCCTCAAACTTCAATAAAACATGATATCTTCTCCAACCTGGCACTTTAAAATTTATCCTGAAAGATCCAGAGTTTGATATATTTGTACGGAAGGAATGGAAAGATTATCTAGATATGAAAGATTACACTACTATATCTCCATCCCAGTGACGTGGGGTCAGGGTAGGCAAGTGAGCCAGAGCCTCACTGGCCCCTGGTGGTCTTTCCTTTCCACTGCATGTGAATAGTAAATAAAACCTTATAATTTCATTAAATTGTTCCATTTTAGTTCTATGGTCCGTGCTTTACATTGATTTTCTTTTTCAATCCAATAATGTCAATTATTTCATAGTTGAATCACAAGTCAACAAGTCATTTTGAGTCACCGCTACCATGATGCTTCAAGAGACCACCCACACATCCATTCAGGCAGGCTGTGATTGGTCTGTGGCTTCAAACAAGAGACATTGGTGTTTCCTCATTACATCGGCAATAATATACGTTTTATCACACATGTACTGCACTTACTGATGTTTAACAGACTAATATATTTAATTTAGTGTGTGACATTTAGTTTTTCTTATCGACCAGAAAAGCCACTAAAAGTGCACAGTGGAGCTCCAGACGTCACGTGACGTAGTCAGTGCCTCACCAATCATGAACCTCACCGCACGTCACTGCTGCATCCTTACTTTGGAAAACAGGGAAGGTTGTAATGAGAAGCAAAATGATTTCATACTGCTCCCACAAGAAAAAAAGAAGAACAAAAATAAGGGAATATCAAATATCTAAGCATTAATATCTCAGCAAAACTTCCAGAGTTAAATAATTTAGATCCTGTACCTCTTCCGGAAAAAAAACTGTGATATTTAAAACATTGGAACGTACAGTGCAGATGCTTTTTTGCTCACTCTGCTTGCTTCGCCCCTGTTTACATTTTTCCTTGCCAATAAGCTTGTTTTTCTTCTAGAAACATTAGAAGCGGCGTCTCCTGGATATTTTTAAACCTATGGCACTGTACTATTTTGTAGATACAGTCAGTTGTTGCCATATTCCAATTTTTTCTGATACCCTCTCACCATTACTAATTAGCACAAGCCTGCTATTAGCAACAAGACCAGCAATCAAGATGTCTCCCTTTTCCACTTAAGACTATCACGGACTGCTGCAGAGGATGTCAATCCCGGAAACGAAAATACACTGTCTTGAAGTGTATGTGGATGTAAATGGACAGTCGGGGAATGAAACCATTCGACCCATGTCTCAAAATGGTTAGCAGAAGTGTGTTGACAGACAGCCACTCAACAAAGAGGACGGATGTGGACTGTGGAAACGGTAATGGATCATCCAGAAGTTGATCATCCAGCAAAGTTGGAAAAACAGTTTAGCGCGAACGACTCGAAATCAGTCTGGCGTGCATTCCAATCGCTGACTAATTACAAGCGACGATCCCCCAAGCTGAGAACAATAGCACACTAGCCAACGACTTGAATACCTTCTATTGCAGATTTGAAAAGGACAGTTTCACTCCACACACCCACCCGGCCGCACCCGCGACCACAACCACACCTCTGACTTCTGCGTTAACCATCCATGAACAGGATGTGAGACGCATCTTCAAACAACAGAAGATTAACAAAGCAACAGGACCGGACCATGTGTCCCCATCCTGCCTCAAAGTCTGCGCGGACCAGCTCGCTCCAGTCATCACTCAGATCTTTAACAGATCTTTGGAAATGTGCGAAGTTCCATCCTGCTTCAAACGCTCCACCATCATTCCAGTCCCCAAGAAACCTGCAATCTCTAGTCTGAATGACTACAGGCCTGTCGCTTTGACATCTGTGGTCATGAAGTCCTTTGAACGTCTCGTGCTGGACCACCTCAAGAGTGTCACAGGTCCCCTGCTGGACCCCCTGCAGTTTGCCTACCAAGCGAACAGGTCTGCGGATGATGCAGTCAACATGGGACTGCACTTCATCCTAGAACACCTCGACAGTGCAGGGACCTACGCGAGGATCCTGTTCGTGGACTTCAGCTCAGCGTTCAACACCATCATCCCTGAACTCCTTTCAACCAAGCTTCTCCAGCTCAGCGTCTCACCTGCCATCTGCCAGTGGATTTACAGCTTTCTGACGGGCAGGACACAGCAGGTCAGGCTGGGGGAGGCCACCTCATCCACACGCAGCATCAGCACTGGGGCGCCCCAAGGTTGTGTCCTCTCTCCGCTGCTCTTCTCTCTCTACACGAACGACTGCACCTCAGCGAACCCGACTGTCAAGCTCCTGAAGTTTGCAGATGACACCACTGTCATCGGCCTCATCAAGGACGGTGACGAGTCTGCATATCGACAGGAAGCGGAGCGGCTGGAGCTGTGGTGCGGGCGACACAACCTGGAGCTGAACACGCTCAAGACGGTAGAGATGATCGTGGACTTCAGGAGGCATCCTTCGCCACAGCTGCCCCTCACGTTGTCCAGCTGCCTTGTGTCAACCATCGAGACCTTCAAGTTCCTGGGAATTACAATCTCTCAGGACCTGAAGTGGGCGAACAACATCAACTCCGTCCTCAAAAAGGCCCAGCAGAGGATGTACTTCCTGCGGCTTCTGAGAAAGCACGGCCTGCCACCGGAGCTGCTGAGACAGTTCTACACAGCGGTCATCGAATCGGTCCTGTGTTCTTCCATCACAGTCTGGTTTGGTGCTGCTACAAAAAAGGACAAACTCCGACTGCAACGGACAATCAAAACTGCTGAAAGGATTGTCGGTACCCCCCTACCCACCATTGAGGACTTGCACGCTGCCAGAACTAAGACAAGGGCGTGCAAAATCCTCTCGGACCGTCTGCACCCCGGTCACCAGCTCTTCCAGCTCCTTCCCTCAGGTAGGCGCTACCGATCAACGCAAACTAGAACTAGTAGACATTCCAACAGCTTCTTCCCTCTTGCGATCAACTTCTTAAACACCTAACCTATAATTCCATTACAACAAGCTGGCAATTTTTTGACTTGAGTTCGTTGTCACATTTCTGTGGGGCCAATTATTTATTACTTGTGCACTCACTGTAGTTGTCTCGCCATGCTGCACTATTTGCATATACTGGCCACTCATGCCAGAGTAGCATCTGCTCCATTTGCACACTGATTGAGGAGTATCTGTAACATTTGCACAACCGACATTGTCCCAGATGATCGCACTACTCGTCACTTTAAACCGCATACACTCCTTGAAGTCTCAGCGCCCTTTGCACAATGGTCATTGCACCGGACTATTGCAATATTAGTCGTTCGAACTGCTCTAAGTGCTAGAGGACTCTGCATCTTTTTGCACAATTGTTTTTTGTCAATGTCTTTATGTCCCCAAAGTGTTCTGTAAATTGACTGTTTGTTGTACTAGAGCGGCTCCAACTACCGGAGACAAATTCCTTGTGTGTTTTGGACATACTTGGCAAATAAAGATGATTCTGATTCTGATTCTGATTCTGATTCTCCCTGGAATTTACTGGGAGCAAACCCCAAAGATATGGGACAACATCTAAAAGGGAGGAGACAACACCAGCAGATTATAGACGAATCTGGCTGGCCTGCATCACGTGCTGTTTCCACCCTGAGTGAGCAGCTGTGGACAGTCGCTACAGCGAAGAGCAAGAAAAAAGGATGCACGTCAATGCAAAACATTGACATCAGACTTACAGATAGATTTGAGCCACTTTTAGGAGACCCCGGCCAAGAATGCTCATCCGCCACCACCGCTGAAAGGTAAGAAACTAAATCATACAAGAAAAAAATGGCACCCCAAACGTTAATAGTTGGTGATGGAGCTGTCAAGGATGTGAGATTTTTTTGCAGCGAGAACACCACCAAAGTACTGTGTTTTACCAATGACATGGTGTCTGATGTCTAAAAATAAATAAATAATAAATAAATAAAATCCTGGACATCACAAATCAGCACCCAACTGTGAAATCTGTCATTATAAATGCAGGGGCCCTGGATGTTGTCAAACAGCAATCAGAGGTACTGAAGTGAGATTTAATCGATCTTCTAACAAAAGTGCAATGTTTGGTGGCTGAGGTTTCAACGGTCAACGGTACGAGTTGGAGATTAACGTTTCAGTAGGCTCAGCCAATTAGGTAAGTGGCTCAAAGAAGTGTATACTGCACTATCCCTGTATTTCATTGACAATTTCCGCTTTTTGGGGGGGAGAACAGACATCTTTACAAGGCAGACGGTTTCCGTGTAAATAGACCAGGGGTTAAGTTGTTGGCTGCCAACATTTTTTACTGTGTACGTCATTCAGTGGCCCAAAAGGAAATCACGGGCTTTGTTGACACAGCTGAAGGACAAAAATATGCAGTTGTTCCCAAACAATCGGAGGAACAAGAGATAAGCCGACACGAGGCGCAGAAGGATTTATCAGCATCATTCAACGAATTGGATGAACGAAATGAAATGAGGCAGCACTTTCAATCTCCCACACCCCTCCCTGCTCCATTTGAGCAAATCCCAACGCAAAACTCACTTTCTACTAGCCTAAATGCCATGTTAGGTCTGACAGACAGGGTGAAGGCTATTGTTAATATTGGAGTCCAGCCCACACCACGCCAAGATCTTCCTCCCATCCCCCCTCGCCTGAAACCACCATCCACTAAAATGCAAAGGGTCCCTCCTACACCCATAAAGAATCTTATCTGCGAATCTGACTGATATCTGCGGGGTCTTTTCCAGAATAAGTCAGACCCCTATGGAGATCAGGCATTTTTAATCCCTGTAATTACAAGGGACATAAAGCTGGTCAAATAAATATGGCATAAAAAAAGTAAAACTACAAACTTAGTGAGGAAAAAATGTGAATCTATCAAACCATTGTCTCCAGTTATCGCTGCAAGACTAGCTTTTTTCAATATCAGGTCACTGACATCATTACAACGTATGATCTGGACTTTTTGTTACTAAATGAAAGGTGGTTAACGGAAAGCAGCTGTAATAACATTTTATATGAGGCAACACCAGCAAATTTTAATTTTATGAAGTGTTGAATAGGGAAAAAAGGAAGTGGTATTGCTGTTATTTTAAAGTCATTATTTCAGTGTAAAGAAATTATACTGGGTGATTTTAGCTCTTTTGAATATCTCAGTTTTTTAGTTAAAGGTGACCCAAAGGTTATTGTTTTAATAATTTATAGACCTCCAAGATGCAATCGAAAATTTATGGAGGATTTTTCAGAACTGCTGTCAGTTACTATTTTGTCATAACGGGAGACTTTAACATTCATGTTGACAATAACATGGGAAAAAAAATCTAAAGAGCTCTCTGCTATACAAGACACATTTGACTTCAACATATTAAGAGTCCAACCCACACTCAAGGTCACATCTTAGGCCTGGTCATCTCTAAAGATGTTGAAATTCTATCAACTGACATTAAGGATATGGCTATTTCTGACCATTTTTGTGTATTTTTTGAATTACAGATTCTTCCAAAAGTTAAGACAACCTCTATGTCTATTAAGAAAAGATACATAAATGAGAGTATCACCATTGCTTATGGAGACAATAGCTGTGCCACAAACTGTAAATGCAGAGACAGTTGATGAACATTTGGATAATTTCTCCTGGAAAATCTCAAATGTCATGAATGCTGTCGCTCCTATTAAAAAGACAATCTTGAGGCGACCTAGAACACCGTGAAGGCGCACTATGATGGTAAAGGCCTCTAAATCAAAGTCTAGGAAAGCAGAACATAAGCGGTGAAAAAGTAAACTCCAAATTGACTATGACCTCTTCAGACAAAGTCTTTGTCATTTTAACCAAGAGTTAGTCAGCGTTAGACAGCAAATCCTTTCTGAAATCATCAGTAAGAACTTCAACAATACTCGCACTCTGTTTGCTGTGGTTGACAAGCTCACACCCCTCCCCCCCACCTCCCGAATCAGATAGGTCCAGAACTCCTAACAGCAGATAAATGCATTGAATTTGCTTGTTATTTTAGTTTAAAAAAATACAATCCATCAGGTTAAATTTCAGCGCAAATCAGCAAGATGATAAAATGATAGGTATTGGCGATGGCATGTAACCAAAGAAGCTCGTCATAGTTGCCACGACTTTTAAGATACAAAATTGTGTCAACTGTCAAAGTGGGAGGATCAATGCACATATTGATCACAACAATTAATAAACCACAGAGGCCTCTATCCGCCTTCCTTTCCAACAAACAAGGGACACACTCCCGCCCTCGGGCTGGGCGGAGACTGGCTGCATCGCGGGCCCTGCGGGTGGGGGCGTCTGGCTCTCCTGAGGGTGGAGGGGGGTGGTTGGCGGGGTAGGTGGGGGTATGGCTGTGGCATTGGGTCCCTGCGGCCCCCACTGGGTGGCCAGTTGTCGGGGCGCCTCGGTGGGGCCGGTGGACCGCCCTGGGTCCCTCGGTGTGGGACTTGTCCCGTCCACCGGGCTGCTCTCGGTGGACCCCTGGGTCTGATTCCACTCCTCGATTGATTGGGTGGGGTCCTCAGCCTCTGTGGTGCGGCCACAGCAATTACAGGACACTTCTGTCAGTCTTCGTGCATGTAAAACGGTGTCAATTGACCTGCATGTATCCGCAGGCACACACCCCAAGGACTCTTTCACTGGGTGTGGGGTCACGCACTTACTGCGACAAATAACTCATGAATATGCAAATCGCTTGTGTATCCCTCAATTTATAATCTCGTCCAGTAGACTTTTATAATTTACATAATTAATCCCACACTTCAGTTGTTCAGCCGGGTTCATGACACTTGTCTTGCATGCTCCTTCTCCTGTTCTATCTTGTCCTGTCCTTCCCTCACAGGGTGTAGCACTACAGCCCCATGCAATACTCATATTTAATGTTTCATTGTAATGATTTACTTCTCTCATCCTCTTTACAATTAGTGCTTTATCTTTTGTCTTTGTTTCTCTGGCCCTTCTAGAAACTTTGTTCTGTTTGACTGATTAAGTCTGATTCTCAATAGACCTCAATTATAATACTAAGAAACCACAGCGGAAGCTTAAAAACTCCACTGTGACACAGTAAAAAAGTGTGTGCAGTATACGCGCAACTGATGAGGTGATGGATCGTTGCCTGGCTTGAAGGTCATGACCTATCTTCTGCTCATCTTATGACCTATCAACATGCAACCCTTTGCTGAGTGTCACCTTGCAATCAGTGACCAGCACTGATTGTAGCTAAAAGTGTATACTAAAAGTGAACCATCCTTAGAGCAAGCTGCTCCTTTCCGGTCACGGTCAGTATACAACTATGTTAGGCCGGGCTTTTTGACCATCGCTTGCAGAAGGTCAAGGAGGAGGAGTCGGGACCACAGGAGGCGCTGGACCCATCTTGCAGTGTGACGCGTGAACCCACGTAGCTCTTTCAGCAACTTTCACAGCAGTGTGAGTTACCAAGAGGACTTGAAAGGGACCAAGCCAGCACTTTCGCCGGAAGTTCTTGATCAACACAAAGTCGTCAAGTTTGATGTTGTGCGGGGTTCTGTCAGCTGCTCTGGGCAGTACTGAGAAGACTTGTGGCGCAAATTAGACAAAGACATGCAATACCTGTGTGTCCATCGGCAAGCCTGGGGGATTCAATCCGACATTTGGAGGCCCTGCAAAAAGGATCTCAAAGGGAGATAAATTGTGCCTAGGATGTATATGAATCACCAGATTGAGGGTGGTAACTACAATGTGTTCTGAGATCAAATTGTACCCTATTTGAAAACTGGGTCATCACTATGTTTACGACGTGTGTGCCATCATCAGAGGAAAGTTTTTCAGGGATTCCCCATCTCGGAATAATTTCAGTCAGGAATGTTTTTTCACCATTGATGCACGGTTGATGATTACCGGAAATACTTCAATCCATTTCGAAAACATGTCCACCATAACTACACAGTGGTTTTTTTGCCTTTACAGGGTGTCAATTCTACAAAATCCATCATTAGCTGCAAAAGTGCAAAAGCCGTTCGTAAATCACTGACGCCCCGCACTGTCGCCACAAAGTGTGTTCATTGGGAGTAGACAGTGAGTGAAGTTCAGTGAGAAGAAAAGGCGCATGCAAGGGTGGGGTTGAGTGAGGAGAGGTGGAAAGATGGAGGAGGTAGGAGCGATGCAGCTTTAGCTGCAGCATCTGCACGTGCCTTCCCTTGAGAGACAGGGTCAGACATGTTGGTGTGTGCTGTACATTTGCAGACAGTGATAACAGAAAGGAGAAACAACAACCTTATCATGGTGAAGAATAGGTTTACCGTCCGATTTAAAAAAGTTGTGAATCACTGAATCACGGCATACCGAGAGTCCGTGTAGATTGTGACAGATTTCACTTCTGCTGGGGAGCAGGCTTCAGTCAGCGCTGAGTAATGAGAAGGGAGCGGTGAGGAAGTCACAACGCGTAAGTCATCAACAACAGCGAAGCCGCTGCGGCAGGAACCCGTGTCAGGGTCTCGTGATGAGGAGCCATCAAAATAAAACATTAAGTTTGAGTTTTGTAAAAATGTATCAGAAAGATCGACACGAGATATGCAGATGTGCAAGGTTAAGATTAACTGTCACAACAGCAGTGTTGTAGTGGAGCCAACGCGCAGCAGACAGGTGAGAGGAGCGTTCCCTCCAATAATAATTTACAAAGTGAGGAACGCACAAAGTTAGCGGAGAATACCCTGTAGTCACATGCGACGAGAACAGCCTGTTCACAGGCGGCCACCGCGAGAAGGCATGCAGGAAGGCAAAACTCTTGCTCTACAATATCACAGTGTCACACTAGTTAATCACCAATCCTCCAAAAAAACATTTTCCCACAACTTATTTTTCTCCTACAGCAACAGCTCACAACGCATTACATAAGTAATAACACACATGCAGATACATACAGTATCCACAGTGAACAACAGATCTTCCTATAATCAATCAAACTATGCACTTTCACCAAACACAAGATTCCACTATTCGTCTCTCAAACACAACACATATACTGTACATCAACACACCAGTAATCAGCAGACCGCACAGTCACTCACACCGAGTCGTTTTTATCCATAGGTTGAACACACGTCTTGTCAGTCAGATAGTCTTGTGTCTTCAGTCTCAAATATCTTTTTTTAATTTTACGTCATTTTAATTTCTGTAAAGCACTTGGTGTTACATTTTGTAACGTATGAAAGTGCTATTGAAATAAATTTGCTCTGCTCACAACATTTGAAACTAACATTGTTTCAAACAAAACTGTTAACACTGAGTGCAAACAAATTGTGGTTTTGAACTCAATGTTTCGAATTGCACATTTTCACAAAACCGATATTCTCACCCCTCACAGTAACTAGTTAATATATTGCTTTTCACATTTGTGTTCATCATGTATTTATATCAATAGAATTAACCATGAGTTTAACCAGGATTTAGATTTATCTAATACCTGAAATAAAACCCTTGGTATATTTAAAATTTTCAATTATCAATTAATGCATTTTAATTATTTTTCCCAGACCAAATGTCCACTAGCGAGATAGTTTTTCAAAACCTTTAAATATGACAAATAACCGTCCTACATTGCAGGTGATTCCTCGATCACTGTCCCTTAGGCCTCAGGCCAAGATACACCATCCCCAGACCACTGTAGATTTGTTCAACCAGTTCCAAACTGCTACACCTGAGGTCCCAGAATAAACATCTAGGTGGGGAATAGAAACAGCAATGTTGAATGTAGTGTGTGTCTGTATATCACCAGTTAAGCATAGTTCTGTCTTTGGGGTCACCGGGAGTCAGCCAGAGGTCGGACGAACTGGGCCCCCCCACCATCGATCGCCACCATGACTGCAAAAGTCTGGCCCTTTATTATTTTTTTCTCTTTTTCGGACAATCTCTGATACGTCTATCCAATGTCCCTTCTTTCCACAATGAAAGCAACTTCTAACCCTTCAACGTCCCCTCCCTTGTCCAGTATCCGGCCTCAACCTCTTCAAATCTGGTTCAGCGATGCTTTGCTATCTATGAGGCTGTTGTCGAGTGCATTCTACTAGGCGGGAGGGAGGTGGGTGCTCTTGTGGGGTGCTGGCAGCAGGCTGTGTGAGGAGAGTACGGGACCACAGTGCTGTGTGTCAAGGGCCATGCTGTGGGTTGCAGGAGGCGGTTGTGTTGTTGGTCTTCTTCCAGATTGCACTCTCCTTGATCTTCGTTATAGGGTGATCGAGTTGTAGAGCCCACTGTCTAACCCAGCTCACGACTGCAACCTGACATGCTTTCCTAGGCCAACTCGAACAGATTAAACCACAGTTGATACACAGTTTTCAGTAACTTGCTGTACATCTAGTTTTTCTTAGAAAACTTCTGACCCTGTTCACCTCTAAATCTACCAGTCAACCACATTTCCAGACATTTGACATTTTTCTGTAAAAGTTCCAAATCCTCGAATTTGTTGTTCTAAAGGTGACATGTACACTGGTGATTCGGCCTTACTCTTTTTTTGCTTTCCCCGCTGCCCATTTCACCTGTTATCGGAAGCGCTTCTCTTTCTACAATATTCGAGCATCTTCAAATTTGTCGTCTCTCAGGACTTCAAAACTGTTGTGGTGCTTTCGGGGGCAAAGAAAGCCCCTCTGTACTTTAAACCTGCAGTGGTTTTGGAGACAATAGACACAAGACTGCTTTTAGAAAGACTATCACCCAAACTTAACTCTGAGAGGTAGTATTCCCTTGGACTTTAAACTTGGCCTTGCACAGGATCTCAATGGAAGCTGGAGAGAGCAAATAGCAAGTTGAACAAAGGCAAGATTGTTTCAAACACAGTAGATTGCTTTCCACTGTGTGAAATCAGAAATGGTTGAAATATTTTACCGTACCTTTATCTGGAGGACAACACAGGTCTGTGTGGATTTCGAGGCGACAGTCAGTTTTTCAGGGGCCGGGCAGCCCCCCTGTCCAAATGCCTCAGGTAAGGGGCAAGACAGTTACTTGTCTTGGATGATCGGTCTCTGTCCGGTCCCTGGTCCGACAGTCAATGCTGAGATCTCACTTCTGACACCAGGTTTGTTTTGGAATTAAATCAGGAAACAATCTTGTCTTTTGACATTTTAATGAAATCTTTGCAGAGAGAGACAGTCAAGAGAGGAATCAGTAGTTGCTTCGCACTTTTCCCCATCTCTGAAGAACACGCACGGTTAGACTAAAATGGGAGGGAGATGAGAAAAGAAGAAAAACCTTTTCACACAGGTATCTTATTTTGTCCTTGAGAGAAAAGGGAGGCTGCTGTAGTGTTACACTCGCCTGACTTTGGTGCGGGCAGCGTGGGTTCAGTTCCCAATCAGTGATAGTGTGAATGTGAGTGCGAATGGTTGTCTTTGTCTATATGTGCCCTGCGACTGACTGGTGACCAGTTCAGGGTGTAGTCCACATTTCGCCCGAAGTCCGCTGGGATAGGCTCCAGCGCCCTGTGACCTTAACCAGGATAAGCGTTGTTCAGAAGGGATGGATCGGTGAAACTATGGGCTAATATAACAAAAGAATATATACCATATTTTGTCATAACAGTCTGAAATTAAAGATATTTGTAGGGTCCTCTAAAGTCAGAGAAGTAGTTACTCATATCATTATAGCAAACCTTCAGAAAACTAATTTGATGAGGTTTTGTTATTGTTTAGACCTGATAGAAAACAAAGCAACGTGGTGCCCCTTTTAATCGGTATAGATCATCTGATCTCACTCGTGGTCATGATAGGAATTGCAGGCAGTTCTTCGTGAATCCTCGACAAATTAATTCAATTTATTTGGTAACCGATTTACGCTACACCTGTAACCTAAAAAGAACTGATGCGTGTCCTTGGTATGGTCGGATCCAATTAAGCTTTCTATCAAAACCTTTCCTCGGAAGTTGCTGATTTGCTGAAAGGTCAAACCACATTTCTGTGGTCTGTGGAGTGCCAGACAGCTTTGGCAAATGTGAAGTCCCTATTGTGTGTGGCACCAGTTTTAATCGTGACTCGTTTAGACCAGCCGTTTAAACTGGAGGTGGATGCCAACTTAGTAGTTTCTGGAGTGGTTTTGTTACAGGAGAGGGAAGGGGTTGATAGCCCTGTCTTCGACTTCTCGAGATAATTTAACTCTTACCAGCTAAATTATTCAGTTATCAAGAAGAAATCATTGGCCCCCATCTGGACCCTTCAGCCGTTTGAGGTTTACGTGGGTGGTGGTGGTGATCCTGTTGTCATCCAAACTGACCTTAACCATCCCTTCCTGAGCTACAGTTTTGATATGAGGCATGTCAAAGGTCAGGACAATGTTGTGGCTTATGCGCTCTCGCGTGCCCCACTTGATTATCAAACATGCCTTTTTTTTGTAAATAAATGATTGTTTGTAGTGATGAGTGTTTGCAGTGTTCCCTTTGAACCATTATCCACTGGTGATTATTCACATACATATGAATATACTTTATTTCAAGTTTGGTCTAATTTTGTTTAATTGGGTTTGATTTGATCTATGTATTTTAATAAAGCATCTTTTTGAAAAATCTTGATACACGGTGTTTTCTCCCTTTTTGTTGTGGCCTTTGAGCCGAGGTCATAACACAAACTATAATACAATTTTAAAATTCATTCCATAACTCCGGTCGGCCGTCTCAGCAATGGAGGCGCGGAACACGGTCCACTCGGACTCGATGTCCCCAGCCTCCCCCGGAACATGAGCAAAGTTCTGTCGGAGGTGGGAGTTGAAACTCCTTCTGACAGGGGATTCTGCCAGACGTTCCCAGCAGACCCTCACAATACGTTTGGGCCTGCCACGTCGGACCGGCATCTTCCCCCACCATCGGAGCCAACTCACCACCAGGTGGTGATCAGTTGACACCTCCGCCCCTCTCTTCACCCGAGTGTCCAAGACATGCGGCCGCAAGTCCGATGACACGACCACAAAGTCGATCATCGAACTGGTGTCCTGGTGCCAAGTGCATGTGTGGATACCCTTATGCTTGAACATGGTGTTCGTTATGGACAATCCGTGACGCGCACAGAAGTCCAATAACAGATCAATAAGTATACCCACACCTGCTCGGCGCCTCTCACCGTGGCAACTCCAGAGTGGAAGAGAGTCCAACCCCTCTCGAGAGGACTGGTACCAGAGCCCCAGCTGTGTGTGGAGGCGAGTCTGACTATATCTAGTCGGAACTTCTCGACTTCACACAGCAGCTCGGGCTCCTTCCCTGCCAGAGAGGTGACAGTCCACGTCCCTAGAGCCAGCTTCTGTAGCCGGGGATCGGATCGCCAAGGTCCCCGCCTTCGGCCACCGCCCAGGTCACACTGCACCCGACCCCTATGGCCCCTCCCACAGGTGGTGAGCCCATGGGAAGGGGGACCCACGTTACCCTTTCGGGCTGTGCCCGGCCGGGCCCCATGGGTTCAGGCCCGGCCACCAGGCGCTCGCCTTCGAGCCCCAACACCAGGCCTGGCTCCAATGGGGGACCCCGGTGACCCACGTCCGGGCAAGGGAAAACGAAGTCCATTGTTTGTCGTCATCATTAGGGGTCTTTGAGCCGTGCTTTGTCTGGTCCCTTGCGTAGGACCTGTTTGTCATGGGTGACCCTGCCAGGGGCATAAAGCCCCAGACAACTTAGCTCCTAGGATCACTGGTACACACAAACCCCTCCACCACGACAAGGTGACAGCTCAAGGAGGGGTATTATGATGATGAAATATTATAATTTATATATTTATTAATTTTATATATTGAAATTATAAGCAAGATTTAATCAAAAGCCCGTTTTAGGTTTGCCTTTAAAAATGTCGATGCAAGTGGCTGCTCTCAGATCTTTAGGAAGGGTTTTCCTTCAGTGCGGAGCACAATAATAAAAGGATGCTTCACCATGAGATTTTGCTTTTACTTTAGGTAAAAGATTCTCTTGGTACACAGAAGCACGCCCCATGAATTTGCGCTGAGCTTCAGGGAATTATTATAATACCCATGAGTATGAGGATGATGAAATATGTTGAGAAGCTGTCTCATACGCTTCCTGTTCTCTCTGTCTGGAGCTCAGTAAATCTGCTGGCTGCACATGAATGTTTAATGCATTTAGCCCCAGGCTATAAGGTGTCAATTGAATCTTGCTGTGTTTTGAAAAAAAATGCTATTTTTCATTTGGATCTGTTACTTTAAGTTATGTATTTGCTTTGTGTTAAAGCTCAGAATGTACTGTCGGTGTGTTGTTAAATTACAGGGAAACCTCCATGATGTGCTAACAAATTATGATATTTATAATGACACAAATTGTGACACTGGAGTACCAGAGCTAAAATCCTTACTGATGAGCTACCATCCTAAAATGGTGTTGCCAAGGCGGGATTCAGCACACATGCAGAGCATGTACTCAATTACTGAGCTACATCTCCACTTATGTGTACAAATATTACTAAACTCTCAGTAATATATTTGATTCCTATGAAAAAATAATGTTTTGAAAACTGAAAAAACTGGAGGTCGAACGGAACGAACTGTGCTCAACTTTGGTTCTCGCTGTACTTTGAGACACCAATATCTTGTCACCAATATTTTCTTTCACCATGTGTTATATTCCTCCTAAATCCCTTTTTAGTGTCAATATTAGGATTATAGTATGCAGACATCTCACAGATCCAAGGGGAATGACTGCCCTGCAGCTATTTTCCTCAATTAATATTCAGACTGGTAGTTGGACCTGTATATGTGAACTGTTAAACATTAAGATAGCTGAATTTTAAACCCCAACCTTCAAATATCTTATAGTCATCTTGCTCTGACATGTTGTCCCTACAAAAAATGATAATTGAATGAACTATTGAGTAGGTAGATAATAAAGAAATCCTCAGTGTACATGGCAAGCCCTTTAATGCAGAACATTATAAAACAGTGGTAAACTAGGCTACAACTGTATACACATTTGTATTTGAGCAAATACATTCACATCTTACGTTCGTGTATGAGTCTGGAATATAATCTTCTTAAAGGACCTCCTGAAGTCTCGGTTAAAAATAGTGTAAATGATTGGGTTCAGGCAACTGTTGCAGTAGCCAATCCAGAAAAAGAGGTTGAAGAGAGCATCAGGAATCATGCATTTCTCTCTACAGAGTGCTTGGAGACTGTAAGTAAAGAAGAATGGAAACCAGCAGAGGACAAACACTCCCATCACCACTGCCAGAACAAACGTGAATCGCTTCTCCCTCATTTGTGCCACTTTGTTTTTGGACAAAGACATCTGTCTGCTTCGGAGCGTCACAGGAGAAGGGAGGAGAAAATGATGGGAGCAGTGATCGGTTGATACCCACGAAATGGAAGCACAAGATGGAGGAGAAGGCTTCAATCTGCTTGCAGGTCCCTCAGTGCCCTTTCTCGCCCCTGTTTTCCCCTTCCCACCAGCTCTCCTGGAGAAGCGGAGTGAAGCAGAAAACGAGGACAATGTTTTTATGTCATCTTCCCGGGTCCTCTCCTCTAAGTTAATACTGTCCAACTCTCCTCTCTTGTGGCTGCTGCTGTTGCTCTCTATGTTGGAAGAGCTGTGTCTTTTCTCAGTTGTTGGGTTATCCAGCTCGTGCTGGGATTTTCTGCACTTAGCTTTACCGCCTTGGGTGGTCCTATGGGCACCACCGAAACAGGTCTCAGATTGGGATGGCTGCGGCTCCAACACATTCTTAGCCACAAACACGGTGGCTCGTTGTTTGGCAACACGGTATATCTTACAGTAGACTAGTATCATGATGACCCCTGGTGCAAAGAAGGACACAAGGCAGGAAGAGAGGATGTACCACGTCTGGTTGTTGAGTAGACACTCCTGCTTCTGGGGGTCTTTGTTCTCATCCATTAAGTCGCAACTCTGCTCTGTGTGCATCATGAGAAGAGGTGGTGAAGAGATGACAATAGAGATCAGCCACACAACACTGATCATCACTTTAATCCGTTTGGGTGTCCGTTTGCGGTTGTATCTAACGGCATTTGTGACAGACCAGTAGCGGTCGAGGCTGATCGCGCAAAGATGGACAATGGATGAAGTGCAAAATAAAACATCCAGAGCCAAATAGAAAGAGCACCAGGTGGAACCAAAATACCAGTAGCCCATCACCTGAAAAGAAGAAAAAAACAATTACAAGATGACACTCCAGAGTCACGAGGAAGCTGAGTAAGAATCAATCCCATGCCAAATTAAAGAAAATGTCAAATATGCGAACCACGACACTTACAATGACCCCCATCAATAATCTTCGGTGTAACGAACTCATTTAATTCTTTACGGATCCGGGTTTTAGCCACTGAAAAACATCACGCACAACTGTACTGCATGTACAGTACTTTGGAAGTTAAGTGTCTTCATTTGACAAGGCAATTTAAATTGTCACTAAGGTGACATTGAGACAATAGAAACATATTCATGAGATCAGCTTGAATAGCAATTCATCGGCACTATTTGTTAAGCATGTTTAAGCAAAGAGATAAGTGGTAACCAAAACCAAACGGCGGCCAATATCTGGCATCGGGGAGAAAGAAATATGACCTCGGAAATATTATTGTTAGATAAAGCACAGCAGATCAAACAAAGTCAAATTACTTAAGAGAGAGAGAGAACGTATAGTACGTGCATGTGCGCATATGTGTGTGTGCGTGTAAAAGAGGCACCTAAAACAAAGGGTGGCGGGATATGCCGCTATATCAATGAAAAATGGTGTACGGACGTCAAGGAGCTCAGCACACACTGCAGCGCGCATTTGGAGTCGCTGTTCTTGAACTGTAAACCATTCTACTCGCCACATGAGTTCGCATCGTTCATACTGGCTGGAGTCTACATTCCGCCTCAAGCTAACACGCTCGCCGAACAAGTCAACGAAATTGAAAAAAAAACTCCCGGACTCACCCCTCATTATTCTCAGGTACTTTAACAAAGCTAAACTCAACCGCGAACTCCCTAAATACAAGCAGCACATCGACTGTCCTACCAGGGAAAATAATACTTTAGACCACTGCTACACTACGGTAAAAAACGCATACCGTGCTATACCTCGTGCAGCCCTGGGCTCGTCTGATCACGGCTTAATTCACTTAATACCGATGTAAAGGCAAGAACTTAAATGCGCGAAGCCTACAGTGAAAACAGTGAAAAAGTGGACCAATGAAGCCAAGATGGAACATCAAAGCTGTTTAGACTGCACAGACTGGAGTGTCTTTGGAAATCCAGCAGGCAGCCTGGATGAATATACGAACACTGTCACATCCTATATCAGTTTCTGTGAAGATGTGTGTGTACCAACAAAATCATTTCGCACATTCAACAACAACAAGCCGTGGTTCACTGCTAAACTTAAGCAGCTTCGCCAAGCAAAGGAGGATGCATATCAGAGCGGGGACAGGGTCCTGTATAATCGAGCTAGAAACCAGCTGACTAAAGAAATTAACATTGCAAAGAGGAACTATGCGTTGGAAAAACAGTTTAGCGCAAATGACTCTAAATCAGTCTGGCATGCATTCCAATCGCTGACTAATTACAAGCGACGATCCCCCCCCAAGCTGAGAACAAAAGCACACTAGCCAATGACTTGAATACCTTCTACTGCAGACTTGAAAAGGACAGTTTCAACATCACCAACATCAACTCCGTCCTCAAAAAGGCCCAGCAGAGGATGTACTCCCTGCGGCTTCTGAGAAAGCACGGCCTGCCACCGGAGCTGCTGAGGCAGTTCTACACAGCGGTCATCAAATCAGTCCTGTGTTCTTCCATCACAGTCTGGTTTGGTGCTGCTACAAAAAAGGACAAACTCCGACTGCAACGGACAATCAAAACTGCTGAAAGGATTATCGGTAGCCCCCCTACCCACCATTGAGGACTTGCACGCTGCCAGAACTAAGACAAGGGCGTGCAAAATCCTCTCGGACCCTCCGCACCCCGGTCACCAGCTCTTCCACCTCCTTCCCTCAGGGAGGCGCTACCGATCAATGCAAACTAGAACTAGTAGACATTCCAACAGCTTCTTCCCTCTTGCGATCAACTTCTTAAACCCTGACCTACAATTCCATTACAACATGCTGGCAATTTGTTTACTTGAGTTCGTTGTCACATTTCTGTGGGGCCAATTATGTATTACTCGTGCACTCACTGTAGTTGTCTCGCCATGCTGCACTATTTGCATATACTGGCCACTCATGCCAGAGTAGCATCTGCTCCATTTGCACACTGTTTGAGGAGTATCTGTAACATTTGCACAACCAAGACTGTCCCAGATTATCGCACTACTCGTCACTTTAAACCGCATACACTCCATGAAGTCTCAGCGCCCTTTGCACATTGGTCATTGCACCGGACTATTGCAATATTAGTCATTCAAACTGCTCTAAGTGCTAAAGAACTCTGCATCTTTTTGCACAATTGTCAAAAAAATAAAAAATAAAAAAATGGACCGGCATTACCAGATAACTAGCAACCCTTTACTGCTCAGTGACTGTTTTTTTCTTTTTTTGTCAATGTCTTTCTGTCTCCAAAGTGTTCTGTAAATTGACTGTCTGTTGTCGTACTATAGCGGCTCCAACCATCGGAGACAAATTCCTTGTGTGTTTTTTGGACATACTTGGCAAATAAAGATGATTCTGATTCTTTCACACGCTGTAAAGTTCTGAGATACTGATCGAAGACAACTGTGGATCATTGAAGCCAAAACTGTGGTAGCTGTAGAAGGGACAAAGATCAGCCAAATAACCACAAGACGATGTATCCAACGAGTGTTGAAGCAAGGTGCTGTGAATAATAGCTCTAGGCAGGCCAGGAATTTCACACACAAAAACAAGATAAAATGTGTCAGGCAATAACAGACACACCAGACGGCTGTTGCATCATAATAGTCCTACAAAATATGCACACTATGAGAAAAAAAAACAGCTTGAAGTAAATAATGTGGAAGATGACCTAAGACCATGGTTCTTAAGTTTAAGACCTTAATTAGACGTTTGTTTTGTCTCCAGGGTCAAAATGTCTTAAAATAATCATGTAATGCCATAACATTGAGAAGAGAGAAGAGAAGACAGGGCCCCCATACACAAACCGGGGGGGAGGAGGGGGCCTGGAAGGCGGGACCAGAGGGGACTCCCGGGCTGGCTTGAGTAGGTTGACGTTCCTCAGGGGAGAGACGGTTGCATGGGTTCATCCGTGGGGACGCTAGCCAGTGGGTTGAGACCGGAACCAGGGGATCTGCCTTGGTTTGGCTGCTCACCGAGGCTCGTCCTCCAAGTGCGCGGTGACGCAGCCCTCCGCCGATCTCCATCTAGCTCGCGATCCAAAAGCCTCTTGTCGATCTTTACGGCGAGAGCGATGAGAGTGTCCAAGTCGGTCGGCAGGTCTAGCGGGACTAAATCATCCTTGACGGCGGGGGATAGTCCTTGAAAAAAGGCATCGAGTAGCGCCCGATTATTCCAATGACTCTCAGCTGCTAGAATGCGAAACTCAATCGCGTAATCTGACACCCTGCACTTGCCTTGTTGTAAGGTGACAAGGGAGCGAGCTGCCTCACGATCTGGAGTGGAAAATTGAAAAATTTGCTCCATAGTCTTTACGAAAAAAGCCCATAAATGACACGCGGCGGAATTTCGGCTCCATTCAGCAGTAGCCCACGCCTCCGCACGACCAGTCAGGTGGGAAATGACGGTGCCAACTGGTTTCTTTTCTTGAATAATTTTCATAAGACGTTCAAACTGCGAGGCCACCTGTTTCATCATATTGTCCTGATGCCTTGACAGTCCCTCTAGATGAAGGTGAAGGGCAGCAATCTGCTCATCCAGCTTACAGAGGTGTTGACCCTGTGCTTGAAGGGCTTTGCGCACCGGGTCTGAGTCTGCTGGCTCCATGTTATGGCCAGTTCGTTCTGTCATGAACGGAACAGAGGATAGGACCCAAAAATGCACGACTCCAAAACAAATGGACAGTTTCCAAAAAGAGAGCTGTAATTGACGGGCATAGGTCGGTACACAGGCAGGCAATCCAAGAAAGGCAACAGTATCCAAAAACATGAGGCAAAGAGGCACGGTCGATAATCGGAACAGGGTCAAGTCTTACTGTGAGTCTGTGACGTGGAAACAAGGAATGCTGGAACGCGACGACAAGGTACAACGAACTGGCAACGAGAGGGAATGAGACACGAGGTTAGATACAAGGGGTAATTAGGGTGAACGAGGCACAGGTGGTGAAGATGCTCACAGGAGCAGGTGTGTGTGAAACAGGGGGGAGGACAAAACCCGGAACACACACACATGACACCCTCTTCTCTGGCTCTGTGCTCAGGGGAGAGCCTTGAAGTGACATCAGAGGAGGAAGTGACATCAGACGCTGCTCCGATCACTCGATGCTGTGTGCATCCGAGAGACTAAGTTTTAACGCTTTTCCCCATCTACTGACATTTTTAAGTTTTACTCTTACCTTTGTTTTAACTTTGTAAGGCTCTTTTGAATCTTACTACTAGCCCTGTGAGCATTAGCCCCAAGCAGCTAGCTAACCGCGGAGAGTCTGTTCAGACGCACATAAGATTCACTCCTTGAGGTAGTCCTATTCCTACTCAGTTTACTGGCTCCCACACGTTAGTCATAGGTGACTCCATCACTTGTAACATCAAGTTTAAAAACTCAGCCAATGTAATGTTTATTCCTGGGCCCAGACTAACCAACATTGACGCTAGCCTTGGGGAGCTGATTCGCAATAGGCCTAAACACCAGCATGGAGCTAAAAACACTAGGGACTCAGCTATGTACATGTCAGCTCCAATGATACAAAGATGAGGCAATCAGAGTTTAAAAAGAGAAACATATGTGGGACCCATGGTAGTGATGTTGTTGGACAATATTGGGTTCCTAAGTGAAATAACATAAATGCTTCCTACCATGTAATTTTTGTATGTTTAATTTTGTTACAATATGTTTATGTACAGTGACCACAGTAATTTACTAGTGGCTAATCATAAAAAGAGTTGTTGAAGTTCATAAAGGCACCTGAGACAGCTATGGGGTCCTTCAAACCAGGAAAAAGGGTCCTGTAAAATGCAGTAGACAATATCCAGCTATAATGGCTGTAATTGTTGCTGATGTGTGCGTGTTGCAGTAAAGGAGATCACTTCTCAAAACCCCCCGCATGCTTGTATTTATTTATATCCATGTGTGCGACAAATATTGGAGGCACCGCTGGGATGACTGACGCTTAGCTCATGGTGATTTTTACACATGCCACCCTGGTGAAGATGGAGCGCAAACTCAGGGGCACCCGCACACGCGGCGTGCATGTTGAGAGGAGTAGAAGAGCACGTAGCAGCGGAGGTGTGGTGATGTCATAGACAATGGATTTAGAGGAGCTGGCAGAGATCGTGTCTCACAAATTCTGGCTTTTACAACTTGACCAGCTAAAGCATGTGTGCATGGAGGCCAAAATCCAAAGTGAAAATATCACAACAAAGCGAGCGTTAATCAGAAACATTAGGGAATCTATGGACAGTGTTATTGATGAAGAAGAATATGAAGTTGCAACGTGTTACCTAAGAAAAATATTAAAACCCACTGAGCAAACACAAAATGTGGGAAATAGTGACGAAGAGGAAAATACAATGAGGACGGCACAGCACAGCCATGAACCAGGTGATGAAGTTAGCTTGTCAGAGAAATGCTCACAGCTACGATTAAAGAGCCAAGTGCTTCAAGAGGAAGTGAGGAGGTTCAGTGAAAAGGTGATTTCAACCCCGTTCGACCAAATCTTGATGCCTCCAGCTGTGAACAGGTTTCCGAAAGTCACAATCAGGAGATAATTTAACATTGGTGGACAGATTGGAGAAAAGGGACAAAAAGACAGACTCTCATTCACCAACTTAATGCATCAGATTGACCGAGGCTTCAGCAAGGGACACAGTGAAACTGAGATAATTGAAGCAGTGGTGAAGGTAATAAGTCCAGCTTTGAGTCCTGCTGGAGATAAAGAGGGACCTTACCCTTCCGCAACTGAGGACCATACTTAAGGGATATTTTAAGGAAGACAGTTCAACTGACCTTTACCACAGACTGCTGAGGATTCCACAAGACAACAGGGAGTCCCCTCAAAACTCTCTCTTTAGAGCCATTGAGTTCAAGGAAAGGCTGTTAATTGCTTCAAGAGATGGAGGATCAGATGAACAGCACAGTAAAGAGCTGGTTCAAAAAAAATTCTTGAGGTCAGTTAGTACTGGGCTGTTAAGTGATCACGTAAAGTTTCAGTTTAAACCCTATCTCGATGGCCTGAGAGTAACAGAAGAGACTTTGATTGAGAAAATGAACGAGGCTGCTAGTGTTGAAGTAGAGAGGCAGTCGAAGCAAAGGAAAAACATCTCAAAAGTCAATGAAGTACATGCAGAAGTTCAAGTCAGTCGATCAAGCCAGAGTCCAGCTGCAGCCAGAGTCGGGGTTCAAGAACAGTCAGCGGAAGTTGCAAGGCCTAAGAGTCGTAATGCACAAACCTCGGATACTTCCAAAGAGTCAGGACTTCATGAAACTGTCAGGTTGCTGCAAGTGAAAATGGCTGAAATCAGAAGAAATCTAGCTCATCCTCAAGGGCAGATGAAAACAATTTGAAGGGCTAAGAGAGGGTGCAGAGTGTGTCAGGAGCAGGACATTGATGACCAATGTGAACACTGTTTTAAGTGTGGGCAGTCAAGAAATTTCTCTAGAGGCTGTAGGGGGCAGAAGCTCTATGGGGAAAAATCTGATGGCATGAATGTAACCATTCAGATGGTCTCTCCGCCAAAACCAGTAGCCCCAGCAAAGGGCGTGCCAAATTCAAAGACTCATGAGCTTCTTTGTGAGAAAATTAGACAGCTGGAAACTGAGTTAGCCAAAGATGCCAATGCTAAACAGACCATAGGAGCTACGTATACAAGCCATCTTTCATTGTGTCGGTACGCTAAGTTAAAAGCTCTTATCGGGGAAAAATGCATTGGACACTGTAGTTTTGAGGGAGTACCAACAAAAGCACTGTGGGATACAGGTTCACAGGTCACCATTATGAATGAGAACTGGAGAAAAACGTGCCTTCCGAAAACCAGGCTAAGAAGCTGAGAAGACATCTTGGGTGAAGGTGAGACTCTTGTGGGAAGAGTAGCGAATCAGACACCAATAACATTTGCTGGATGGGTGGAGCTGAAATTCAAGATGGGATTGCACAATAGCCCAAATCCAGGGATGCTTGTGCCTGTGCTGGTATCGAATGAGCCAGAGGTAGCAGACCCACCGATTATTGGCTATAATGGGATCAAACAGTGAGTTTGTTATGGAATCGAACAGCAACCAGATGTGACACTTGCCGTTGTTAGAGACGCATTTGCCGTTAACTGTAAAAAAGCAACTGGGCTGATTGACATTGTACGTAGCAGTGACCAAGATGACAAGGAGGGGTTGGTCAAAGTGGGGAGACGAAAGACTAATTCCAACTGGTCAGACAAAAGAGATCAAGTGGAGTGTGAGAACAGGGGCCCACCTTACAGACCAGGAAGTTGTCTTTGAACTGGAGCTCTTTGGAATCTCAGAGTTGCCAGGAGGGGTCAAGGTTCAAGAAAGTGTGATTCGCCTACCAAAGGGGCACTTGTCCTAAGTGTCCATCCCAGTCACAAACAAAAGTACCCATGACATCACTCTCACTCCTCGCACAGTGATAGGAAGTCCATTTACCCTGTGGATGTCAGACCAGTAAGCAAAAACAAGTCAACAAGTGGAAACAAAGAGGGTGGACCAACACCTGCAGCAGTTCGCACCAACAGAAAAAAACAGAGCAAGTGGAGGTGAAGAAAATGACCAAGAGTTGAACAATAACAAAGAGGATCTATGGGACCCCCCCCCCCCCTTCATCTCCACTTCACAAGGAGATGAAGGAGTATTTAGAGGACCTACTGAATCGTGGATGGATCCAGAAATCTCGATCCCCATACTCATCACCCATTGTATGTATACGAAAAAAGGATGACAGTCTACATCTATGCATGGAGTATCCTGAGTTAAATAGAAGTCTATTCCAGATTGCCACCCCATCCCTCGTGTACAAGATATGCTGAACAGTCTGAGTGGAATTGCATGGTTCTCCGTGTTGGACCAGGGCAAGGTATATACCGTCAGGCATTCCTGGAAGAAAGTCGTAGACCACTCATCGCTTTCATAATGCCTTGGAATTTATATGAGTGGATAAGGATCCCCTTTGGTCTGTTCTTGGCTCCAGCAGAGTTCCAGCGTAGTATGGAGGAGTGCCTGGAAGGATTGAGAGATGAAACGTCCCAGCCATATCTAGATGACAATCTTGTCCACAGCCCGTCATTTCAAGATCACCTCCATGACCTAAGAGAGGTCTTGCGCTGCTATCAGAAACATGGCGTGAAGTTGACAACCATGGATGTGTCCCGTTATCATTTCCGCAGTGTTCCAGAGTTGAAAAAGAACAAATGACACCCATTTTAACATAAATCTCTTCAAAAGAGAGAGAGAGAAGAACGACGTATCTGTCTTCTTAAGGGAAAGGAATAAGCTATGCGTCAACCAGGGCGGTACCTTGTAAAGGAAATCTACAACTCGATCTCAGTTAGTACTTCCTGCATCATTTCATCAACTGGTCTACCAGGAACTGTATGAAAAAATAGGACATCTTGGGGTGTGAGTGGAAACTGAGCCTCATTCGTGAACAATTTTATTGGCCACATATGCAGAGAGCTGTCTCATTTTGTGACACAGGTGTGAAGTTGCCTCAAACAGAAGCGTCCAGTCTATGTGTTTCCACCAGAGAATGGTTCTGGAAGGGCACTAGGACACGAACCTCTACTGCCCTGCAACTTTCTGCATGTGGAAGAGGAAATGTTGGATACAAAGGAAGAAAAGAAACAAATCTCAATGCCAAAAGGATGGCAGAAAAGACAGTTAAGACAGGAAGAGACCGATTCAGAAAGCAGTTCAGACAATGTCGATGGTTGGAGAGGTATGACCACTCATCCAGTTGAAACATTGGGCCAGCCAAGACATCAGCTGCAAGTTGAAGCGGAAGAATTTCATCCAAGAATGAGGGAAGATCAGGTCGATGAAAGAGATGAGCAATCAGGCGTCGGTGATCATGATGATGGTGGTGTGGTGGAGCCTGAGAGACAGTTGTCATCTATGGAGATGGACGCAGGGAGGGAGGTGATGAAGCAGGCGAGAGAGACTGACCCACAGCCGTCACATCTGAGAAAGCATCTTTTTCGAAACAGACGGCCACCCAAAACACTTACGACTTACCTTACTCTAGGTTAACCCTCAGTCACACAAAGATACAAGTAGTTTTCGCAGTTCAAAGTGATAGTCAAAGTGACACTGAGTTTGTTGTAATATTAAGCAATTTCAATATTAAGCAGATAGCATGAGTTAAATGTCACAGTGAAGTGTGGAAGTTATTTGTTGCACATTATTAGAGACACTGTACCAGATATCAAGAACTTGACCCATATAAAGAAATATGTGTATGTGAGGCATACAGTATTTTATGTGTTAGTTAATGAGGTTATGGGAGCCTTTCACTCTGAGATACATTGCCTGTATAAAGAACGGAGTATAACACAGATATCACCTGGCCAGTGACGTCTTCGACTGACATGCGTGAAATTGGAGATAGATGCCATGCTTAAGACTGTGGGGCCACAGACTGACTCCAACGACTTCCATTCCTCAGCGGTTGTTGACAAATTTTCTCTGAGACAGTCAAAATGTCGAGACGACATTTATTTTGGAAGGGAGAGTGTGGGAACCATGGTAGTGATGTTGTTGGACAATATTGGGTTCCTCAGTGAAATAACAAATGGTTCTGACTATATATATATATCCTTCTTATTTTTCCGAAATGATTTGTCTTAAGGTGGCACGGTGGGGGACTGGTTAGCATAGCCGCCTCATAGTTCTGAGGACAAGGGTTCAAATCCCGGCCCCGCCTGTGTGGAGTTTGCATGTTCTCTGCGTGCCTGCGTGGGTTTCTCCGGGTACTCCGATTTCCTCCCACATCCCAAAAACATGCATGGTATGTTAATTGAAGACTCTAAATTGCCCCGAGGTGTGATTGTGAGTGTGAATGGTTGTGTGTTTATATGTGCCCTGCGATTGGCTGGCAACCAAGCTGTACCCCGCCTCCTGCCCGTTGATAGCTGGGATAGACTCCCGCGACCCGTGTGAGGATAAGCGGCTCAGAAAATGGATGGATGGATGGATTGTGACACCTCATCAATACTATTATTACTCAACCTCAGCGCTGCCTTTACCGTTGATCACAGTATACTACTAGATTGCCTCGAAATGTGTATCAGTATTACAGGTCCAGCTCTTTCTTGGTTTAGAGCTTTTCTCTCGGGTAGGACGCACTGTGTAATGCATGGTAATGTGGCCCTCCTATCTCACTGACTTAGTTGTACCGTATGTTCCGTCCCCATACCTACGATCGCAAAATGCTGGTCTTTTGGTGATTCCGAGAGACAGAAAGAGGTGCGCAGGCTCTCGAGCATTTTCTATTCGGGCTCCAGTACTCTGGAATACCCTACCCGGAGATATTAGAGCTGCTACCTCAGTAGAAATGTTTAAATCCCAACTTAAGACTGATTTCTACTCTTTGGCATTTAGTTAATGTACATGTAGGTCTGTTTTACTGCCACTTGACATATCTCCTCCCACCTTGTCTCCTGCTGGGAGAGAGGGGGGAGGTGACGTTGACCGAATAGGAGTCTTCTGCTGTTTGGGTTTTGCACCGACTAAGTGCGACAAGATCTAAAGTGGACCACTTCCCTCTGAGTAATTGCCATGGAAGATTCTGCTCTGACCGACCGGGCCAGGTCCTGAGGCAGAACTACCGAAGGCGTCTACCCTGTGGCGCCTTTTGATGTTGCCCATTCGACATCCATTGCAGCCTGGTCATCCTGGAAGGAGGATCCCCCAATCTGCGGTCCCTTTTCAAGGTTTCGTTTTTCCCCAAATGGGGTTTTGAGTTTTTCTTGCCCAATTGGTGGGTTTAGAGTAGAGGATGTTTTTTAACATCGGCTGGTAACTGTAGGCTGTAGGCTACTGCTAACTGTAGGCTTGTGAAGCCCTTTGAGACACTTTTGTGATTAAGGGCTATACAAAAAAGGGCTATACAAAAAAAACAAATCTGGGCCATGGATTCAAAATGAGATTTTTCAATGTGCAGTTAATTTTTTTTTAACAAATTCATTCAAGTGTTATAAAAGTATAACAAATACATTTTACATTTAAAAGTGAATAAAAAGATTACTTTAATAGGTGTACTCATTCATGTTGAGCTGACACTTGAGTTTACTGTAAAATTATGGTTGCAGTGGTGTACAGTCAGGGCCTACAAAGAATTCCCTGCTGGTAAAAATACAATGAGAAACACTGACCTACATTTACAACCTAAATGAAATTTTATAAATTTATTTTCAACAGTCTAGTATCCTCATTTCACAGCCATTCACTTGGCTGCCCAGCTTTCAGTAGTGTGTATTTTACATTTGTCCTTTTTTTGTCCAATCAGATTTCAGCTTCTATGTTGCTATGTCAATGTAATGTATCCAGGACCTTCAGACTCAAGAGTGCTTATGATCCATACATAGTATTAGAAAAAGCCTTTTTAAAATTTAACCAATCAGATTGCACAGGCTTAAGACCTTTTCACACTGCACTTGGCAATGCGATTGACCTCCGCGACTTTTCCATTCATTGTGTATGTACTGAGGGGGTGAATGCTTGTTTTGCCGTCTCGTCTGAGCAGGGCAACAATTTAGAGGGTATCTGACGCTGATGCCCTCTGGTAGGCTGTTTCACAGGTGTTCTAGTTTTTGGAATGATTAAAAGGCCACTGCCAGAGGACCTCAGGACCTGCGAGGACTGATTAGATCAAAGCATATTGGATTGATATGATGACCCAAGACCATTGAGACATTAAAAACTAATAAAACCATTCAAATTGATCCTGAAACACACGGGGAGCCAATGCAGTTTTGCAAGGCGCTGCCAGGCCCACTGGGAGCAATTTAGGGTTCAGTGTGTTGCCCAAGGACACTTCGACAGTGGACAGTTGGAGCCAGGATTTGAACCGTTTGACCCTTCGTTCACTGGACGACCCGCCTCATTGTTGGCGTTGTGTTACACCCCATAATTTTTTGATAATTTAAAGATCTCACTGGGCGTCCGCGGCAGTCACGGCCTGTCTTGTTTGCTTGTCCGCGTTTGCTCATGACCATCAACTCGTTTGCAACCATCTCTGTGGGCAGCCATTTTGGGTACGTACATGTTTTCGCCTACTTCTGTCAGTGCTGAGCTAATCAAATTATGGCCACGTGTTTATGTCCCACCCATTTTCCCAGGCTGTTGGGGCTGTTTATTGCCTGTTGTTAAATATATTTTAGAAGTTATCATTTATTTGCTTAGCTTGCATTAGTATTATGGACGATTTTTAGCAAGGAAGATGCCTCGCCTTCAAGAAGATGACTCAGCATCATCCGATGGAAGGGCGCCTTGACCAAGGACGTGATCGGATGTGGTCGGGGACGTGACAGATGTTGGTCCAATGTTTTGTGTTGTGTCTTGCTGCTTGGAACGTTATGTCTTGTAAAACCCTCCTATTTTCCAATAATTGCAGGAGCGACGGGAGAGATTGTTTAGAGCGTGTTGAGAGGCTGTAAACTGAACAATCTCCCATACGTCCTCCTCATGAGAAAGAGAAACCAGTGTATTCATTCCTTTTGTGCATTTTTATTGGTGTTGGGTGAGATAAATCCAACATTAAAATTGGTCCTTCGAGCCGGATGTCAATACACCCGAGGATTCCAGTTGTGGAGCCGACATCCAGTTAAGAGACCGTGGCCACGGCAATTGAGACCCTTTCCGGGACTGGTCTTCATTCTTCTCAACTGGGATCTGAAGGTTGACGACAATCCACAGGATTGAAGACGACTTTGGTGAGTTAAATTTTAACAATTTTTTTTGGAAAAAGGATTAAAGAGTGAGTGAATTGCGCGACGAAGAAGTCTGCGGCAGAATAAACCTTGTGTAATACTAGTCACTGGCAAGTAAGCTAGGACGGCGGAGTCCTGTACGTACTTAAATTCCGTGTTTCTGTGTTTCCGTGTGTTTGTAAAAACTTTACTAATATGGTGTGAATGTGTAAAAGTATGAATGTATAAGACTGGATTGTAAGTGGCAACTGGGTTTGGAAGCTGTGGCAAGTATCCGCCGGCTCCCTCTATTGGTATTTGACGATCCCTGAATTAAATGTTCAAAATGTAAACAATGTAACAGTGGCTGAATTTTTTATTTTTTTTATCCACTACAGTATATTTGTTGAGTACAGTTCAGTTGTATATAATTTTTAAGTTGAATACAGATGTATTTCATAATCGTATAATTCTTTGTTTCCAAATATTTATTTAGGTGCAATTTTTATTTCACTTTTGTGTTCAAAATATCCATCCATTCTCAACACCGCTTATCCTGTTTAGGGTCGTGGGGCGCGGGAGCCTACCCCAGCCGACTTCGGGCAAAAGGCAGACTACACCCTGAACTGAGTGGGAACTGAGCCCAGGTTGCTCGCACCGAAGTTAGGCAAGTGTACCACTACACCATAAGTCACTGTTCAAAATGTTTGCGTTGAATTCATTACTTATGTACATTTGACTATATTACTGGCAAATACGTTTTAACAAAGAAACCCCTGCCTTGACGTTGATGAACACTGACTCTGACACTACTGTATTTTAATGTTGGTCATTCTGGTGGTGCTAGATATTAGTACTTCCAGAATGATATGTATTTGGTTTAGATATTCTCGTTCCAAGTATTTTCGGGAGTGGTACTTTGTATGAAACATTTGAGAAGCACAAATCTACAACCACTGTAACTTGTCCTCCTCCATTTAAAAGCAACACAATGGTGCCTACTTTATATACTGTAGTGTCATGCTGGTTCCATGTAACTTGCATCTCTTCTAGGACCAGTAAAATGGGGGAGGGGGGCGGGGGGGGGGGGGGGGGGGGCGCTTGTCTGTCAGTCAGTGCAAGACAACCAGTAACCAGAGAGAAAGAGAATAAGAATCAACTGAGCGTGCAGATGTTTGCTAGGGCTTTCATAAATGGTGTCCTAAGATGAACGTTAACACATACTGCAGCGACACAGTGATGACTTGTTAGCACATCTGCCTCACATTTCTGAGGACCGGGGTTCAAATCCCGGCCACGCCTGTGTGGAGTTTGCATGTTCTCCCCGTGCCTGCGTGGGTTATCTCCGGGTACTCCGGTTTCCTACCACATCCCAAAATCATGCGTGGTCGGTTGATTGAAGACTCTAAATTGCCCGTAGGTGTGAATGCGAGTATGAATGGTTGTTTGTTTATATGTGCCCTGCGATTGGCTGGCAACCAGTTCAGGGTGTACCCCGCCCCCTGCCCGATGATAACTGGGATAGGCTCCAGCACGCCCGCGACGCTAGTGAGGAGAAGCGGCTCAGAAAATGGATGGATGGATGAATGGAGGAATTACGGTCCAAAAGAGCATCAAATTCATTTATTTATTTATTTTCAATCATTGGGTTATGTGAAATTTGTGCTGCCGGCTCCCCACGGCGCGCGTGAACTGGGCCAGTTTGTCCATGACTCCCGGGCAACGTTTCCCACGCAGTCCACCCCTGCTGGTGTCCACCTGATGTCAATGGTGCCTCATTTGTTGATGTGGCCAATGTGACGTTCACAATGCAAGCCACGTGACCACGTGGGCACCGTTGACATCATTTTCAGTGGAGCGCAGGGGGCAATACAAACCCAAAATGGCGGGCCACTGAGATGGCTGAAAATAGTAAATATTTCTTATTCCACAAACACAATTTTAATCAGAATACCATGTTTAGACTAGTGAGGGCACATGGAATAGATGAATGAAAATAAAATGTAACTAAAGGTAATCAAAATTCTTATATCAAGATATGTGATTATTCAGACCGTGTTCTTATTTGACACCATAATAAATAATAACTGAATAACTAGGTTGGTTTTGAAAGTAACATTGCAGTGATAATAATAAAACACTGAATTGGGAAAAAAAAACAAAAAACAATTGAGTCTTTCACAGGTCAAGGTTTGCAAGCAGCTGAATCCATATGATTTTTGCTGTGTTGTATGTTTATGTTTTCATGTTTAATACTGTAAATCACATTAGTTACAAAGACTGACTTTTGTTGTATTTTCAGTGCAATGATCATTTTCCCCCAAATATTTGTTGATTATTTTGCATCCAGTATGCATCTCACCAACACATCTAATTTCAGAGAAAATGATGATTTACAACAGTCAGAAAACCCCACTCAGCGATTTAATGATGGAATGATGAATCTTATGTTTTATCCTCACCTCATTGGCCAAGGAGAAGGGGATGACCAGCGTCGCCACCAGTATGTCCGCTGAAGCCAGAGACACCAGAAAAAGATTTTGAGGTGCCCGCAAGGCACGGCTGGTAAACACAGCCACCACAACCAGCACATTCCCCACAACCGTCATGAGGATGATGACCGTGACAATCAGCATGATGAGCATGGATGCCGCCTGGGAGTGCGGATGGAGAGGAGCAGACCTTGACGAGGAACAGGACGCCTTGCTAATATTCTCCAAAGAAGAGGTTGCGGGGACAGTGGCCATTACAGGTAAGAGCACATCTGAGTCCATTCTTCTCAAATCACAGTCTCTATTTTTTTACCGTATTGCATTCAAACGAGACTCTCGGTAAGAAAATGTAGTAGAAGAAAGTAGAAGACTTCTATCATGGTGGTGGAACAGTTATCAATTTAACAAATAATTCATATGTCAATGACAAAGATTACACACGTGTTTAAAATTCTCACAGCCCTTTAGTCACTATTGAAGGATTTGTATTATTTAAGATTTCAAAGTAATACATTACAAAATCCAGATGTCAAGGAAGGCTGTTCTACTTGTTTCCAACAATGTCATTCTTAAGTTGGAGAACAGCTGCAGTCCCAACAGCATCATATGGAGTGAAGAAGGCTTCCAAAATCTCTTCAGAAGAGAGCGAAAGAGTTCAAATGGAAAAAAGAAGCAAACAATTGGAGGAAGAAGAGGAGGAGGTAATATGTAAATAAGTAAAGAAAAAAGGTCCTCGCTTTGATGCAAGTGGTTGAAGCGCTGAGTGAAAGTGCCGCCGTTCTCCGATGCGCCACTGCTGGAAAAAAGCAGGAGGAGAGAGGGTGACATGAACGACAGAATAAGAGGTGCGCAGTGAGGAGAGTGAGAGATGTTTGAGGAGAGTATTCCGACACCCAGAAAATGAGCAAGACCGAGAGGAGAGGAGAGGAGAGGAGAGGAGAAGAGGTGCAATGAGCGATGAAAGGAATCTGACAGCAGAGTATGGAATGGCACAGGAGAGAGGGAAGAAATGAAAAGGGGAAAGAGGAAGTGCATTCGGCAATGTAGACAAAAGAGGAAAATAAAATAGGAGAGGAGACACGCAGAGAAGGGGGAAGACAAGTTGTTGGGAAATGTGGGGGCCAAGTAAGGAACAGGGGGGGAACAAATAAAGCGATAAAAAGGTATGATGAGAAATAGTCTACACCACTGGGGAAGGTTGCGGAGAGATAATACGTGGAGGAACAGGAAGCAGAGGCGGCCCTACACAATGTGGCGCCTTTGGCGAGATTTCCCATGGCGCCCTATACTCAATTGGCGATTTACATGTACGCTTACAAAAGAAATAGAACAGCATTGTTCTGTACCGGCAATAAGAGATAACTAGCAACCCTTTATTGCTCAGTGACTGTTTTTCTCAATGTCTTTGTGTCTCAAAAGTGTTCTCTGTCAATTGACTGTCTGTTGTCGTACTAGAGCGGCTCCAACGACCGTAGACAAATTCCTTGTGTGTTTTTGGACATACTTGGCAAATAAAGATGATTCTTATTCTGATTCTGCTTTGGACTGCTGCTGACTTTGGCTATGGGGAAAGACAAAGGAATAGCTCTTCCAACCTACACTGCAATGTGCTTCCCACCATTCCTTTGGCATGTTCCTTTGGTAATGATCCACAGCTTGTGACCATTGGTGAACGTGAGAACGAATCCTTCCATCCATTTTCTGTCCCGCTTATCCTTACTAGGGTCACGGGCGCGCTGGAGCCTATCCCAGCTGTCTTTGGGCGGGAGGAGCAGTATACCCTGAACTGGTCGCCAGCCAATCGCACAGCATATACAGTCTATGAAAAGTATTCAGACCCCCTTAAATTTTTCCACTCTTTGTTATATTGCAGCCATTTGCTAATATCATTGCAGTTCATCTTTTCCTCATTAATGTGCACACAGCACCCCATATTGACAGAAAATAATTTAGTTGTTGAAATTTTTGCAGATTTATTGTAATAGAAAAACTGAAATATCACAGAGCCATAAGTATTCAGACCCATTGCTCAGTATTTAATAGAAGCATCCTTTTGAGCTAATACAGCCATGAGTATTTTTGGGAATGATGCACCATGTTTTTCACAGCTGGATTTGGGGATCCTCTGCCATTCCTCTTTGCAGATCCTTTCCAGTTCTGTCAGGTCGGATGGTGAACGTTGGTGGACAGCCATTTTTAGGTCTCTCCAGAGATGCTCAATTGGGTTTAAGTCAGGGCTCTGGCTGAGTCATTCAAGAAAAATCACGGAATTGTTCTGAAGCCTCTCCTTCGTTATTTTAGCTGTGTGCTTCGTGTCATTGTCTTGTTGGAAGGTGAACCTTCTGCCCAGTCTGAGGTCGTGAGCACTCAAGAGAAGGTTTTTGTTCAGGATGTCCATGTACTTGGCCGCAGTCATCTTTCCTTCGTTTACAAACAGTCGTCCTGTCCCTGCAGCTGAAAAACACACCCACAGCATGATGCTGCCACCACCATGCTTCACTGTTGGGACTGTATTGGACAGCTGATTAGCAGTGCCTGGTTTTTTTCCCCACATATACCGCTTAGAATTAAGGCCAAAAAGTTCTATCTTGGTCTCATCAGACCAGAGAATCTTATTTCTCTTCATCTTGGAGTCCTTCAGGTGTTTTTTTTTCTTGCAAACTCCATGCGGGCTTTCATGTGTCTTACACAGAGGAGAGGCTTCCGTCGGGCCAATCTGCCATAAAGAGTCGACTGGTGGAGGGCTGCAGTGATGGTTGACTTTCTAGAACTTTCTCCCATTTCCCGACTGCATCTCTGGAGCTCAGCCACAGTGATCTTTGGGTTTTTCTTTACCTCGCTCACCAAGGCTATTCTTCCCCGATTGCTCAGTTTGGCCAGACGGCCAGCTCGAGGAAGGGTTCTGGTCGTCCCAAACGTCTTCCATTTCAGGATTATAGAGGCCACTGTGCTCTTAGGAACACTAAGTGCAGCAGAATCTTTTTGTAACCATGGCCAGATCTGTGTCTTTCCACTATGCTGTCTCTGAGCTCTTCAGGCAGTTCCTTTAACCTCGTGATTCTTATTTTCTCTGACATCCACTGTGAGCTGTAAGGTCTTATCTAGACAGGTGTGTAGCTTTCCTAATGAAGTCCAATCAGTATTATCAAACAAGCTGGACTCCAATGAGATGGTATTGAACCATCTCAAGGATGATCAGAAGAAATGGACAGCACCTGAGTTAAATATATGAGTGTAACAGCAAAGGGTCTGAATACTTATGGCTGTGTGATATTTCAGTTTTTATTTTTTTAATAAATCTGCAAAATTTTCAATAATTCCGTTTCTATCCATCAATATGGGGTGATGTGTGTACATTAATGAGGGTAAAAATGAACTTTTAGCAAATGACTGCAATATAACAAAGAATGAAAAATGTAAATGTTACTGGTGGTCCTCTCTACTGGTTTGGTATAAGATTGTTTTCTTTTTGGGGTGAATGCAGAAAAGGCTAGATTGCAGCGTGCGTGGAGAAGACAACTGTCTTGGAAAAGCATTGTTGCCGGAGAAGCCGTCCGGACGAGCGACGACTGCCCAGTCGAAGAATTCACCAATATGAACCTGAACGGAACGCTACCATTTTGCAGGGCATCCACTTCTTTGAAGACGGCGGCCAGAGCCACCATTCTCGAAAGACGACAGCCAGGTGCATCGTGAACATTTTCCATCCATCCATCTTATTTACCGCTTATCATCACTAGGGTCGTGGGGTACTGGAGCCTATCCCAGCTATCTTCGGGTGGAAGGCGGGGTACACCCTGAACCGGTCGCCAGCCAATCGCAGGGCACATAGAAACAAAAAAACAGTTGCACTCACATTCATACCTACCGGCAATTTAGAGTCTTCAATCAACCTACCACGCATGTTTTTGGGATGTGGGAGAAAACCCACCCAGGCACAGGGAGAACATGTGAACCCCATACAGGCGGGGCCGGGATTTGAACCCGGGTCCCCAGAACTGTGAGGCAGACGTGCCGTCGCGAACATTTTAATATCCATCCATCCATTTTCTGAGCCGCTTCTCCTCACGGGTCGCGGGCGTGCTGGAGCCTATCCCAGCTATCATTGGGCAGGAGGCGGGGTACACCCTGAACTGGTTGCCAGCCAATCGCAGGGCACACACAAACAAACAACCATCTGCACTCACATGCACACCTACGGGCAATTTAGAGTTGTCAATTAACCTACCATGCATGTTTTTGGGATGTGGGAGGAAACCGGAGTGCCCGGAGAAAACCCACACAGGCACGGGGAGAACATGCAAACTCCACACAGAACTGTGAGGCAGACACTCTAACCAGTCGTTCACCGTGTCGCCAACATTTTAATATTTGTAAATAATTTCAGGCTTTGTGTGAATCTTCTAAAGTAAAAGACTGCTTTCGTCAAAAACTGCTTTGCTGAGAACGTCCTACGCAAGAAGTCGACGACAGCACCAGCCGTTGAGCACAGCAACGAGGACAGCATTGACAGTTGAACGTCCTGAGAGAGCGGAGGCATTGTAAGAGGCAATGCTGAGTAATCAGGAGCTGCAGTACATCCCTACCCTAGCCACTACAGGGGGCTTTAGAAGACCACAGCTCAACCCTACAACTAAATGACAGACTGAGAGTGATGGCGACTCCAGCTAAGACAGCATGCGACGCTCCGGTGGAGGTGTCTGCTCCCAGAGCCCAAGGACGACACAACTTGGCCATTTAATTTATATTCTACACAGAGGTTATTAATAGGTGGGTAAAATGAGTGAGAGTTAGATTTGAAAAGTTAAATCCTTCCACACCACCCAAGGAACTCCCGAGTAAAATAGATACTCTGATGATTGATAATGGTGTTTTGTTTTGCAGAAGCAACAAAGACTGTCGCAGTGAGCGATAATGTGCCATTAACAGCAGTTATACCTCACCCTACAGTCCCAATTACAAAAGAGGGGAACAGAGAATCGATGCAATGGTGGATAGACAGATTGAAGTTACCGATGGGTCCCAATGTAAGTAAGATAATAAGTCCTGAGTTCGCCTATGATCTTATAGTGAAGTTACTTGCACAGGAAACAAAGACAGAATATGAGCTAGTCGACGCGAATGCAAAATCTGCTAGTCGTTATAAAGAGTGTGGTGAGTTACTAGATTTGTTGTGGGCGCTTGTGCGACACCACAGAGAGAGAAACATCGAGACTGTGAGCCCTGTCCCACAGAGGGATTCGACATGGAGGACCAACTCGGCCGAAATAGTTCTCACACCAGAAGGTAGACATGTACAGCGCGAGTAGGACTTCCAGTCGGAAGAAGAAGACCTTCTGGAAGAGCTACTGCGTCATTAAAAAAGTAAGAGCAAAACCAAACATAGAAATGTCTCAAATGTGTCCCCTTATTAGGACGGAACTGCTCCGCAGTTTACCCCCTTCAACAAAGTATGTGGAGACGAATGGAGGACTGAAGATTTGCTTCTATCACGGGGAACCATGGAGTTTGTATGGAGGCGCTGTGCTAATACTGACAGATATCAAATTCCAACCGTACAATAAAACATTTTGGACAAGGTTCATGATAGAGACGGGCCCAGAGTCCAGAGAAGAATTGAAGGAAGCGAAGAGTCAACGAGGAGGAGATTCCTTGTCCAAGTTTCAAACATTGGTGACAAGTGTAGGTAATTGTAACTTTTGCATGATTGGCTTCCCACAAAAAGGTACAGCAAGGAACAGGAACAACATGATTTGATGACAAGAAGCCTTGGAGTCGGGTTGGACACGGCCATTGAAAAAAGAGCACAGCGTATGATAGTCGACGTTAACAGGCTGCGTTCTCACAATCTGCCCTGGGAAGTAGCAGAAAGAGCAGCGATGTGGGCCATTACACCCTCTAATCCCTTAGCGGGCAAGGAGTTGGTAATTGTAATATCACGAGAACAGCACGAACAACGAGTGAAGTGAAGCTATCTCATGACTTGTGATGGAGACGTTCAAGAACTCAAGGCACAAAAGGCCATGGTATGAGCCTGGAAGACAGATTGGTTGCAGACGTGAGCTGGGATGATGACGATGCTGTGGTGTTGGTAAGTAACGAAGGGAAAGGAATGGTGGTCCTTTGGAGCTACACTTTGTCGTCGGTAGAGAAGAAATTTCCACAGGAAGAGAAGGAGCTGGCTGTTTTGGCTAAATACTGGGGTGCCCTAAAAAACCTTGCACAAGGGCAGGGCATCAAAGTGGTCACATAGAGCCACGTTCATCGATTCCTGCGGAAAACAACCATAGAAAACACCAAAGCAACCAATGTGAGATGGGGAAGATGGGAAGAAATCCTACTAGACCCTGATTTTTAAATTGGACCAGCGACAACCTCCGTCAAGAACCAAGTGGAGCCAAAGCCAGCTGAGCACCGACCGTTCAAGTGGACTCTCTACTCTGATGCGTCCATGAAGGGTGGAGACAGGTATGCTCACTGGGGATTCATTCTTAAGCAGGATGGTGAGGAGAGATGTCATTGCAAAGGACGGACAACTGGCAATGCACAGACTGGAGAAGTTACTGCAGTTTTGGAAGGACTACTGGAAGTTATCAACCAAAACATTGTAAGGGTAAGAATTATAACTGACAGTTATTATTGTTTTCAAGCCCTCAGGGAAGATTTAGCCATATGGGAAGAAAATGGCTATGAGGGGGCAAAATGGAAGGAAATTGCTCACTGTGACTTGTGGAAAAAATAGCCGAGTTGAGGCTAAATTTCAGCATTGAAGTCATCCAGCAGGAAGGCCCATGCCAAGGAGGGGGCCCACTGGCAAGGGAACAATTAAGTTGAGCAATAAGTCCAAGAGAGAAATGGGACAAGACCCCAAATGGAAAGGCAGTCCCAAAAGAGTACATGGGGAAGGTGGTGCAGGTCGTACATAAAGCGCTTGGCCATGTTGGCCCACTTCCTACTCGGAGGAAGTTGTAAAAATTGGAACTTAGGGTCGCCGAAAGAGCTATTTGTGCCACTATATGGGACTATGGATTGTGTAACAGGTACAATACAGGACGCCAAGGACACAGAGTGGACGGACTCACAATCAAGAGCACTGGGCTATGGGCATCGGTTTGTATGGACGGAGCTGGACCCATGGGTGTGACTGGTACAAAATGTGAGAAGTATTTATTGTGCTTATTGTGCTCAATTTAGACTCAATTTCAGGACATTTTGGAGTAAAAGCTTTGAGAAAAGCTAATGCTCGTGGTGTAATAAAAACACTAGAAGATGCTGTATGTGGCTCGGAATACCAAAAGAATTGACAACAGACAATGGCACTCATTTCAGAAATACCCAAGTAGACAGGTGGTGTAAAAAATGACGAATAAGCGGAGTTTATTCACCCCCTTACACTCCTCAAGCAAACTGTGGCTGAGAGGACCATTGGTCTAATTAAAAATTGGTGGGGAAAGAATGCTAATGATAAAGAATGGAGGGCAAAATCACTTGACTTGGCTGTTGATTTGAACGGGAGAAGTAAAAAGGAGAGACCCTCCCCTTCAGAAGAGCTGAACCAATGCCCCTTTGTGTCGCTGGAGGCGGCACGGAGCCAGGCAAAGGAGGACAGCTCATCAGCAGCTAACCCATTTTGAGTTAGACAACGGGCGTGGATCTGAGCACGTGACCAACCCAACAGCTCAGCAGTGAAAGTTAAGTAGGATGTTTCTGACATTGTAACTGAAATTTTGGACTTAAATACAGTGCGTTTGAAGAAATGGGGCATCCGAGGGGTAGAGCAGTTGAAACCAATGCCAATTGCTCCAACTCAAGCCAAGAAATAACCATAAAATAGAGGATATGGCAGACAGAGGAGCCACCGTGCCACCCTTTGTTAGGTTGGACGCGATCAAAGGAGCAGTTATCACCAGGAGAACCATCACTGGGATCAAAGCCGGTATAGCATTGGAGATATTGTGCAAGAGTCGATGGTTATCCTCCAACGAGAGGTAATTAGTTGGCATACAGCCCACACCCAATGTGTTGTTTGGCTATCAGAAAATACTTTGCAGACAATATGGATGGGACTGGGATTCATGAAGCCCATGTGCCCACCAAATGCACTTACTGAAATGCTAAGCGGAGGCCCAAACTCAGTGAAAGTATTAGGAGCCTACATGTGTGCTAACTGCCAAGACAATTTTCTCCCCAGACTAAAGGTATACTCCCAATTGGATCTTGGCGACGAGGATAAACTATATACCGCATATACCTTTTCCTGGGATGGGAGCTGGGTGTGGCAGTGCCCAACTTGCTTAGGTGCATCAGCTGCCGGTCGACTCATTCCAACAGGGACAGCAGAAGGATGGCAGCTCACTAGGGCAGTCACCTCTTTGGCGCCGCTGCTCCCATTCACTGGAAGCTACCCTCACCCTTTCGCCGGAGCTCAAGTGTTCTTGCAACAACAAAGGTCGAGGCTACATCATCACAGGCTTTTGAGATTTAACAATGACTCGGGGGTAATGAAAGGTGAATGAATGGGAATTGTATTATAATTGTTTAGTTTCTTTTTGTAACTTGTTCTATTATACTGATGTGTAAGACTGTGTTGGACTCTAATTTTAGGCTACCCGCATGCCTGCATGTATTCTCTGCGGGATGTACTCAATGAGATGGGCATGGGTTAGTGGCAAGATCTTCTGGGGGTGGGTGCTCCTTCCGTTGAGAGCCTGGCCTGCCTAATGGTCTGTATTTGCCAAAGGGTGAGTCATTTCCCAGGCATGAGCTGGAGCACGTGGAGTTCTCAACGGTGTTCACCGAAGCTGCCAGGGGGAAGACATGGGGTCAGAAACAGGCTCACACAAGCTGGACGGATGACAAGGGTGAACCAAGTGGTGCTTTCTACCCTTTGACCCACGCGACATGGCTTTTCCCGATGGAGTCCTCTGCATAACCTCTCACCTGAGCCAAGGGACTTCTGTCTCCCTCAGTCCGGTAAGACGATCGCGATGGAATGGATGGGGCATTATCAATCTTGGATTTATTGCCTTGGTGTCTAATTTTGTGCCACACCTGACGGCCATGACCCCGGTGAGTTTCAAGCAACCAACGACGGTGCGTCCAAGGGGGACGATGACGGAATGATTGCTGAATCACGGCGAATCCTCCTCCAGCTCTTGAATGTGAGGCAACTCCGGAGACAGCTCCCTTCCCAGAATCTGTGCCTGACCCTATGCCTGACCCTATGCTTGACCTGATGTCAACACTCTCATCTGAATGCCTGGTTGACCCTGTGACACACGTGAATGATGTTGAGTATGATTCTGATGCTGAAGCCTTAGAGTGTTTGTTTAGGTTTTTGTCTGAGCCAATGCCTCATACTCGGGTTCCAGGCCCTGAACCTGAATCTGAGGAGGGGGTGCCAAGCGCTGACTCAAGATAGCAATCATTACATTTGATTGGTGACACAAATAGACCGAAAGAATGTACAATGTAATTAATAAGATGTATAATTGATATAATACAATATATGATTGGATTGTTAATCGGATGCATCCATCCATCCATCCATTTTCTGAGCCTCACTAGGGTCGCGGGCGTGCTGGAGCCTATCCCAGCTATCATCGGGGAGGAGGCGGGGTACACCCTGAACTGGTTGCCAGCCAATCGCAGGGCACATACAAACAAACAACCATTCGCACTCACATTCAAACCTACAGGCAATTTAGAGTCTCCAATTCATGCATGTTTTTGGGATCTGGGAGGTAACCGGAGTGCCCGGAGAAAACCCACCTAGGCACGGGGAGAACATGCAAACTCCACACAGGAGGGGACGGGGATTGAACCCGGGTCCTCAGAACTGTGAGGCAGATGCTCTAACCAGTCATCCACCATCCTGCTATATTTGTTAATATGTTTGCTATTTTATTTATCACTTTGCTTCTTCCTTTCCTTTTGGCTTGTCCCTTCAGGGGTCGCCACAGCGCGTCATCCTTTTCCATGTAAGCCTATCTCCTGCATCCTCCTCTCGAACACCAACCTCTCTTGCCTGGCAGCTCCATCCTCATCATCCTTTTACCAATAGACTCACTATTTCTCCTGTGGACGTGTCCAAACCATCAAAGTCTGCTCTCTCAAACTTTGTCTTCAAAACATCGAACCTTGACTCTCCCTCTGATGAGCTCCTTTCTAATTTTATCCAACCTGGTCACTCCCAGAGTGAATCTTCATTTGTCTTCATTTCACCTCCAGCTCTGCTTCTTGTTGTCTATTCAGTGCCACTGTCTCTAATTCATACATCATGGCTGGCCTCACCACTGTTTTATAAACTTTGCCCCTCATCCTAGCATAGACTCTTCTGTCACATAATACACCTGACACCTTCCTCCACCTGTTCCAACCAGCTTGGACCTGTTTCTTCACTTCCTGACCACACTCACCATTGTTCTGGACGGTTTACCCCAAGTATTTGAATTCCTCCACACTTGCTATCTTTTCTCCCTGTAGCCTCACTCTTCCCCCACCACCCCTCTCATTCATGCACATATATTCTGTCTTACTTCGGCTAATCTTCATTGCTCTGCTTCCCAGTGAATGTCTCCATCTTTCTAACTGTTCCTCAACTTGCTCCGTGCTTTTGCTACAGATCACAATGTCATCTGCAAACATCATGGTCCACGGGGATTCCAGTCTAAACTCATCTGTCAGCCTATCCATCACCACTGCAAAGAGGAAGGGGGTCAGGGCTGATCCCTGATGCAGTCCCACCTCCACCTTAAATTCATCTGTCACATCTACAGCATCCCTCACCACTGTTCTGCTGCCCTCGTACATGTCCTGTATTATTCTAACATACTTATCTGCCACTCCAGACTTCCACATGCAGTACCACAGTTCCTCTCTTGGTACTCTGTCATGGGCTTTCTCTAGATCTACAAAGACAAAATGTAGCTCCTTCTGACCTTCTCTGTACTTTTCTATCAACATCCTCAAGGCAAATAATGCATCTGTGGTACTCTTTCTAGGCATGAAACCATACTGTTGCTCACAAATACTCACTTCTGCCCACTACAATACACCAAGTACTCTTCTGCCTGCCTCTCTGATCACCTTGGCTGCAGTGGTCCAGTCTTCTGGAAGCTCCTCCCGTCCACCGAGAGCCTGTCTTACCTCTTCCCGAAAAGCTGCACAACACTCGTCCTGTCTCAGCTTCCACCACATGGTTCTCTTCTCTGCCTTTGTCGCCCTAATTTTCCTCCCCACCACCAGAGTCATCTTACACACCACCATCCTATGCTGTCTAGCCACACTCTCCCCTACCACTACCTTACAGTCAGTAACCTCCTTCTGATTACATCGTCTGCACAATACGTAATCCACCTCCGCGCTTCTACCTTCGCTCTTGTAGGTCACCCTATGCTCCTGCCTCTTCTGGAAAAAAGTCTTCACGACACTCATTTGCATCCTTTTTGCAACGTCTTTGCAACGTCTACCACCATCTGTCCCTCCAAGTTCATTTCCTGGATGCCGTACTTACCCATCACTTCTTCATCACCCCTATTTCCTTCACCAACATGTCCATTACAATCTGTAAGAATCACAACTGTCTCTTTCTCTGGGATGATCTCTCTGGGATGCTCAGAACTACTTCGTCTAGCTCCTTCCAGAATTTCCCCGATTGGCTGCCAACCAGTTCAGGGTGTACCCCGCCTCCTGCCCGAAGATAGCTGGGATAGGCTCCAGCACGACCGCGACCCTCGTGAGGAGAAGTGGCTCAGAAAATGGATGGATGGATGGATTATTAATTAGCCCAGGGAATGAAAGCAAGCCTATACAATTTCTGTCTCAGCTACTAGGTATTTATTAATGGGCCTAATTCACACGTTATTAATGTAGCTCTGATTTTAGCTTTTATGTGCTTTGTTCCGTGTACAGAATACACGCAGGTCTCTTATAGTGATCTCTTTTTAATTCCAATTTTTATCTCAACACCAGAGGTGACCAGTGTTTTAAATTTTGCACTGCAGAACCCCTGTAGATTTACTTCTATATATCACAACTGTATACACTACTATATACAGTATATACATGTACTATATTGTACCATGCCATACTATACTATAATATATTCTGTATTATTTTCTTGCTTATTATTCTATAAACTACAATTCCTTATTCTTTAAATTAATTGTAGAAACTAAACTCCTTATTCTCTAACTTAGTTATATATTCTCCACAAACACGCCCTTTATACTCTCCTCAGCCACACCGAACACAAATTCTTCAACACACAACAGTAACTAGTTACAGTTTTCCATCCATCCATTTTTTGTACTGCTTTATCCTCACAAGGGTCGTGGGCGTGCTGGAGCCTATCCCAGCTATCTTCGGGCACATATTCACACCTACGGGCAATTTAGAATATTCAATCAACCTAGCATGCATGTTTTTGGGATGTGGGAGGATACCGGAGGGCCCGGAGAAAACCCACGCAGGCACGGGGAGAACATGCAAACTCCACACAGGCGAGGCCGGGATTTGATCCCCGGTCCTCAGAACTGTGAGGCAGATGTGCTAACTAGTCGTCCACCGTTCCACCTAGTTACAGTTTTATTTTCTTTAAACACCACATACTACCCTACAGGAAGAAACAGTTTTAACAATAATATGTACCCTTGATAAACACAACTGTGACCGTCACAACTTTGGACGGCGGCTGCCACCCTTGACAGGATTTTGCGTGTACAGAAGCTGATTTAAACTAAATAGGACCCTTGCCCAGATAATACAGTCAACCTTTTTAGACTTTCTAGTGTGCTTCCTTCAGTCACTTTAATTTAAGCTGGACACAATCATGTCTTCCTATGACCCAAATACCATTAGTGGACTTCCCTCAGGCACATTAGTAATAAACAAAGTGATCTTCCTTTAGTCACTTTAATTTAAGTAGGACACAATCAGGTCCTCGTATGAACAAAAAAATACAATTAGTGGACTTCCTTCAGTCACATAGGCAAATAAACAAAGTGATCCTCGTTAAGTCATTTTAATTTAAGCACGACACAGTCGAGTCCTCTTCTGAACAAAATACCATTTGTGGACTTCCTTCAGCCACACAGGCAAATAAACAAAGCGCTCTTCCTTTAGCTACTTGAATTTCTTTGAGCAAAACCTACCTAGATCGTGTACGGCCACATGACACCCTACCCAAGCAGACGCTGTTGCCACGTTTTATCCAAATGCGCTCCAGCCTGTATCGCAAGCTGCGCATAAGGATTCAATGACAAGGAGACTTTTCGCCCGTGCAGACATAAAATTACTACTCAATAATCATCTCAATTATTTATAAAAATCCACAAAGAACATAAATAAAAAAACTTTGCCAACACAATAGAAAAGGATACTGATTTCTCGTTGCAAAAAACATTCACACTTCATTCACTCTCTCCGCACCAAAAATGGGAGTTTTAAATTTACATATAAGAATTACATATACGATATACAGACATGTAGTTGTGATCAGCTCTACTCAGTCTCAAGACATCACAGCCATCCTCGGCTTGCGTTTTAGAACCAGGTCGGAGGAGGTTCTGAGGAACGGTGCTATTGTCACTGCCCAGCCTCGATAAAGTGTATTGGAAAAGCGACCACACAGCGTGGAACCAGGCTGGTTGGGAGTAGAACCGGTACAATGGAAATATTTATATTTTACAACAATTAATATGTACACTTTAAACCCATACCTGACTGATATCTGCAGGGTCTTTTCCAGAATAAGTCAGACCCCTGTGGAGATCAGGCATTTCTTTTTATCCCTGTAATTACAAGGGACAGAAAGTTGTTCAAAGAAATATTGCACAAAAAAAGTTGAACTACAAACTTAGTGCGAATAAAATGTGAATCTATCAAACCATTGTCTCCAGTTATCTCCACGAGAGGAGCTCTTTTCAATATCAGGTCACTGGGTAATAAATCAATGTGGATGAATGACATCATTACAACCTATGATCTGGACTTTTTGTTACTAAATGAAACATGGTTAACAGAAAGTAGCTGTAACACCATTTAAAATGAGGCAACACCACCAAATGTTATTTTTATGAACAAGTGTCAAATAGGGAAGAAAGGCAGTGGTATTGCTGTTATTTTTAAGTCATTATTTCAGTGTAAAGAAATTATACTCGGTTATTTTAGCTCTTTTGAATATCTCTGTTTTTTAGTTAAAGGTGACCCAAAGGTTATTGTTTTAATAATTTATAGGCCTCCAAGAGAATTTAGAGAATTTATGGAGGAATTTTCAGAACTGCTGTCAGTTATTTGTGCTGAATACAACTATTTTGTCTTAACGGGAGACTTTAACATTCATGTTGAAAATAACATGGGGAAAAAAATCTAAAGAACTCTCTGCAGTACACATTTGACCTCTCTCAACATATTAAGAGTCCAACCCACACTCACGGTCACATCTTAGAACTGGTCATCTCTAAGGATGTTGAAATTCTATCAATTGACATTAAGGATATGGCTAATTCTGACCATTTTTGTGTATTCTTTGAATTACAGATTCTTCCAAAAGTTCAGAAACCCTCTATGTCTATTAGCACATTCACTGCCATTGATGGCTTTAGAAGTCAAATATCCTTGTTAACTGGGAAGGCTGGCAGTGAATGAGTGAAGAAGAGGTACATAGATGAGAGTACCGCCACTATGTTTATGGAGACCATTGCTGTGCCACAAACTGTGAATGCTGAGACAGTTGATGAACCTTTGGATAATTTCACGTGGAAAATCTCAAATGTCATGAATGCTGTCGCTCCTATTAAAAAGACAATCTTGAGGCGACCTAGAACACCGTGGAGGAGCACAATGATGGTAAAGACCTCTCAATCAAAGTGAAAGAAAGCAGTATGTAAGTGGAGAAAAACTAAACTCCTAATTGACTATGACCTCTACAGACAAAGTCTTTGTCATTTTAACCAAGAGTTAGTCAGGGCTAGACAGTGACACTTTTCTGAAATCATCAGTAGGAACTTCAACAATACTCACACTCTGTTTGCTGTGGTTGACAAGTTCACAAACCCCGGTATCAGATAGCTCAAGAACTCCTAACAGCAGATAAATGAATGAATTTGCTTATTTTTGTGAAAAAAATACAATCCATCAGGTTAAATATTAGCACAAATCAGCAAAATGATAAAATGATACTACATCTGAAGCCACCCAGGAAAAACTCTATTACCATGTCAGAATTTGATACAGTTGACCAAAACACTGTAGAGAAAACGGTTCAGCAGCTGAAACCATCAAAGAGCTGTCTTGACTCAATACCATCTGACTTTTTGAAAGCTATTGTGAAGTCTGTGCTAGCTGATTTTCAGCAAATAATCAATTGCTCGCAGTATGGTGGCCGACTAGTTAGTACATCTGCCTCACACTTTTGAGGACCGGGTTTCAAATCCCGGTCCCACCTGTGTGGAGTTTGCATCTTCTCCCCGTGCCTGCGTGGGTTTTCTCCGGGTACTCTGGTTTCCTCCCACATCCCAAAGACATGCAGGGTAGGTTAATTTAATACTCTAAATTGACCGTAGGTGTGAATGGTTGTTTGTTTGTATGTGCCCTGCGATTGGCTGGCGACCAGTTCAGGGTTTACCTCGCCTCTCGCCCGAAGATTGCTGAGATAGGCTCCAACATGCCCGCGACCCTCGTGAGGATAAGCGGAACGGAAGATGAATGAATGAATAAATCAATTGCTCACTTCAGTCAGGCGAGTTTCCCAAAGCTCTTAAAATAGCTGCCATTAAGCCTCTGCTAAAAATTAGAACCCTGGATGCTTCCATGTTAGCAAGCTATAGACACATCTCAATTCTCCCTTTCATAGCCAAGATTGTTGAGAAAGTTATTTTTAATCAACTCGGCAATTTATTCAAGTTAAATGGACTTTTTGACAAATTTCAATCAGGTTTCCAAACTCATCACAGTACAGAATCTGCTCTTATCAAAGTGTTAAATGATATAAGGTTGTATACTGACTCGGGAAAGGTGTCAATTCTGGTCTTGTTGGACCTCAGTGTAGCTTTTGATACGGTAGATCATTATATACTGCTGAACATGTTGGAAACATGGGTAGGATTAAATGGAACAGTCCTTAAATGGTACAGGTCCTACCTGGAGGAAGGAAGGAGTTATTTTGTAACCATTGGAACTGTTCAATCTCAGTGAATGGCAATGACCTGTGCGGTCCCTCAGGGGTAAGTTCTTGTTCTTGGAGCCCTCCTGTTCAGCCTGTATATGCTACCCTTGGGTTAAATTCTTCAGAATTTTAATTTTGACGATCATAGCTCTGCAGATGACACACAGTTATATCTAGCAGTGTCTCCAGATAACTACAGTTCAATTGAGGCGTTGTGTCACTGTCTAAAACAGAAAAATAACTGGATGAGCCAAAATTTTCAAAAACCACAACAAAACTGAGATAATTGTTATTGGCAATAAAGAAAATAGTATTGCTGTTCGTAAATACCTGGAGTCACTCTCTTTAAAAACCAAAGACCAAATCCGAAACCTTGGTGTTCTGATAGATTCCGACCTGACTTTCAACAATCATATCAAATCAATTACTAAAACTGCCTTCTACCATCTGAAGAACATATCCAGAGTGAAGACTTGCATGTGTCAAGCAAACCAGGAGAAACTCATCCTTGCTTTTATCTCAAGTAGACTTGATTATTTTAATGGTCTTCTGACTGGACGCCCTAAAAAGAGTATTAAACAGCTGCAGCTCATTCAGAATGCTGCAGCTCGGGTTCTGACCAGAACAAAGATTACTCCAATTCTAAAGTCCTTACACTGGCTTCCAGTCAGCTTTAGAATGGATTTTAAAGTTCTGCTACTGGTCTATATATCACTAAATGGTTTAGGTCCTGAATACATGAATGAAATGCTAATGGTTTCTAAACCCAGTAGGGCTCTGAGATCGACAGACTCAGGTCAAATAGTGGCGCACCGAGTCCAAAGCAAACATGGTGAAGTAGCATTTAGCTATTATGCTGCACACAAATGGAATAAGTCAGACCCAAGTGTGCCTGTTTTTCAGTCCAGGTTGAAAACTATTCTTTTCCCATGCTTTTTAGAGCATTTCCACTTTTAAATGATATTTCTTGCACTGTACGCTGTTTCAATTGTATTTTTATTTTTTTATCTTTGTTTTAAACATTTATAAGCTGTTTTTTCTTTGTTTTTAAATGTTTTAATCATATAGAGGACATTGAGTTACCTTGTGTATAAAATGCGCTATATAAATAAATTGCTTTGCTTTGCATACCTGCAAGTGTCCCAGCTTGGACGCAATCCGGCACCACTGATTTGATTCTACGCGCACAAAGGCAGATCTTTACCATGTATAGACACCTTTAAATTCTCAGAATGGCTTTACAGGAAATCAACTTTCTTCGTAGCAAACCCAAACAGGCCTCTTGCCCAGTTGCAGTGGTCAACTTTGTCAAAAGTGCACAAGCAAACTTCAACTAGACCTGCTCCATGCTTAAGATCAAAAAACGCTTTTACAGTGATCTCATTTGAGTCACTTAATATAGATAGATCAGTGATATCATTAAAAAAAAATGTTAATAATTTTCTCTTTCAACTACTTCTCTTTCAACTATCTACTTCAAAGAGGGCAATTGCATTCTTGGGGCCACACGCTCTATCTAGCAGATCTCCCCTGCGGTTTACAGGGCAATACGTCCTCTGGGTAATCTAAAAGGTGAAGCCATGAACGGGGACTGCCATTGTACTATCAAAGACAACAATTAGCATGTACAGTAATACTGGAAAGGCAACTATGTGGCACCAAATGGAATTCGGAGGGCATACAGTTAATTCAATGAAATGCAGCCCTATGGGGGGCACAATTCAGTGCAAACTGTAGGCCGGTCCCAAGCCGGGATAAATGCAGAGGGTTGCGTCAGGAAGGGCATCCGGCTTAAAACCTTGCCAAACAAATATGAGCGTTCATCCAAAGAATTCCATACCGGATCGGTCGTGGCCCGGGTTAACAACGTCCGCCACCGGCGCCGTCAACCTGCGGGGCGCCGTTGGAAATTCAGCTACTGTGGGCCGAAGTCAAAGAAGAAGAAGAGGTGGAAAGCGAGTTATTCGGCAGAAAGAGAAGAGGAAAACACAGAGCCTAGAACTGAATGTGGGGACTTTGAATGTTGGGACTGTGACAGGAAAAGCTCGGGAGTTGGTTGACATGATGATTAGGAGAAAGGTTGATATATTGTGTGTCCAGGAGACCAGGTGGAAAGGCAGTAAGGCTAGAAGTTTAGGGGCAGGGTTTAAATTATTTTACCATGGTGTGGATAGGAAGAGAAATTGAGTCGGGGTTATTTTAAAAGAAGAGTTGGCTAAGAATGTCTTGGAGGTGAAAAGAGTATCAGATCGAGTAATAAGGCTGAAATTTGAAATTGAGGGTGTTATGTGTAATGTGATTAGTGGATATGCCCCACAGGTAGGATGTGACCTAGAGGTGAAAGAGAAATTCTGGAAGGAGCTCGATGAAGTAGTTCTGAGCATCCCAGACAGAGAGAGAGTCGTAATTGGTGCAGAATGTAATGGACATGTTGGTGAAGGTAATAGGGGTGATGAAGAAATGATGGGTAAGTACGGCATCCAGGAAAGGAACATTGAGGGACAGATGGGGGTAGACTTTGCAACAAGGATCCAAATGGCTGTAGTGAACACTTTTTTCCAGAAGAGGCACGAACATAGGGTGACCTACAAGAGTGGAGGTAGAAGCACACAGGTGGATTACATCTTGTGCAGACGATGTAATCTGAATGAGGTTACCAACTGTAAGGTAGTGGTAGGGGTGAGTGTGGCTAGACAGCATAGGATGGTGGTGTGTAAGATGACTCTGGTGGTGGGGAGGAAAATTAGGAAGACAAAGGCAGAGAAGAGAACCATGTGGTGGAAGCTGAGACAGGACGAGTGTTGTGCAGCTTTTCGGGAAGAGGTGAGACAGGCTCTCGGTGGACAGGAGGAGCTTCCAGAAGACTGGACCACTACAGCCAAGGTGATCATAGAGGCAGGCAGGATTGTACTTGGTGTATCTTCTGGCAGGAAAGGAGAGAAGGAGACTTGGTGGTGGAACCTCACAGTACAGGAAATCATACAAGGAAAAAGGTTAGCTAAGAAGCTAACCGAGGAGAGGCGAAAGGAATACATTGAGATGCGACACAGGGCAAAGGTAGAGGTGGCAAAGGCAAAACAAGAGGCATATGATGACATGTATGGAAGGTTGGACACTAAAGAAGGAGAAAAGGATCTATACAAGCTGGCCAGACAGAGGGATAGAGATGGGAAGGATTTGCAGCAGGTTAAGGTTTTTAAGGATAGAGATGGAAATATGTTGACTGGTGCCAGCAGTGTGCTAGCTTGATGGAAAGTATACTTCGAGGAGTTGATGAATGAGGAAAATGATAGAGAAGGGAGAGTAGAAGAGGCAAGTGTGGTGGACCAGGAAGTGGCAATGATTAGTAAGGGGGAAGTTAGAAAGGGATTAAAGAGAATGAAAAATGGAAAGGCTGTTGGTCCTGATGACATTCCTGTGGAAGTATGGAAGCATCTAGGAGAGGTGGCTGTGGAGGTTTTGACCAGCTTGTTCAATAGAATTCTAGTGCGTGAGAAGATGCCTGAGGAATGGAGGAAAAGTGTACTGGTGCCCATTTTTAAGAACAAAGGTGATGTGCAGAGCTGTGGCAACTATAGAGGAATAAAGTTGATGAGCCACACAATTAAGTTATAGGAAAGAGTAGTGGAGGCTAGACTCAGGACAGAAGTGAGTATTTGCGATCAACAGTATGGTTTCATGCCTAGAAAGAGTACCACAGATGCATTATTTGCCTTGATGGAAAAGTACAGAGAAGGTCAGAAGGAGCTACATTGTGTTTTTGTAGATCTAGAGAAAGCCTTTGACAGAGTACCCAGAGAGGAACTGTGGTACTATATGCGGAAGTCTGGAATGGCAGAGAAGTATGTTAGAATAATACAGGACATGTACGAGGGCAGCAGAACAGCGGTGAGGTGTGCTGTAGGTGTGACAGAAGAATTTAAGGTGGACGTGGGACTGCATCAGGGATCAGCCCTGAGCCCCTTCCTTTTTGCAGTGGTGATGGATAGGCTGACAGATGAGGTTAGACTGGAATCCCCATGGACCATGATGTTTGCAGATGACTTTGTGATCTGCAGTGAAAGCAGGGAGCAGCTGGAGGAACAGTTAGCAAGATGGAGGCATGCACTGGAAAGAAGAGGAATGAAGATTAGGCGAAGTAAAACAGAATATATGTGCATGAATGAGAGGGGTGGTGGGGGAAGAATGAGGCTACAGGGAGAAGGGATAGCAAGGGTGGAGGACTTTAAATACTTGGGGTCAACCGTCCAGAGCAATGGTGAGTGTGGTCAGGAAGTGAAGAAACGGGTCCAAGCAGGTTGGAACGGGTGGAGGAAGGTGTCAGGTGTGTTATGTGACAGAAGAGTCTCTGCTAGGATGAAGGGCAAAGTTTATAAAACAGTGGTGAGGCCAGCCATGATGTATGGATTAGAGTCAGTGGCACTGAAGAGACAACAGGAAGCAGAGCTGGAGGTGGCGGAAATGAAGATGTTGAGGTTCGCTCTCGGAGTGACCAGGTTGGATAAAATTAGAAATGAGCTCATCAGAGGGACAGCCAAGGTTCGATGTTTTGGAGACAAAGTTAGAGAGAGCAGACTTCAATGGTTTGGACACGTCCAGAGGAGAAATAGTGAGTATATTGGTAGAAGGATGATGAGGATGGAGCTGCCAGATAAGAGAGCGAGAGGAAGACCAAAGAGAAGGTTGATGGATGTTGTGAGGGAAGACATGATGGCATTTGGTGTTCGAGAGGAGGATGAAGGAGATAGGCTTACATGGAAAAGGATGATGGGCTGTGGCGACCCCTAACGGGACAAGCCGAAAGGAAAAGAAGACAGTTGATTCAATGACAAGAGAGCCATCCGGTGGACGAAAGTGTCACAAACTATAGGTAAGAGGAAGTAGTCTTTTATTTCAAATCTCAGTGAACCAATCAGGCTTGGGGGCAGTACTTAAGAGTATGCCCACAGATGCGAGATTTATAAGCGTGTGACTGAGATTATTGAGGGGCTCATTGCAAATCTGACCATGAAAACAGCCGTTAAGACACAAAGGCTTGTTCAATAAACCTGATTTAGCCCAACTGCCTATTCTTTGCTTCCACTCGACGTGAACGCTTTCTCGGATCTGGAAATTCACCTCAACAAAAAAAGCTTTTGCGACAGTGCAACATTTTTTACATACTGTATGACAATCTGGAAGTTGAGCGGCATGGTGGACGACTGCCTCACAGTTCTGAGTTAAATTCCGGCCTCCTCTGTGTGGAGTTTGCATCTTCTGCCCGTGCCTGTGTGGGTTTTATCCGGGTTGTCCGGTCTCCTCCCACATCCCCAAAAGACGCATGGTAGGTTAATTGAAGACTCTAAATTGCCCGTTGGTGTGAATGTGAGTGTGAATGGTTGTTTTTCTATGTGTGACCTGCGATTGGCTGGGAACCAGTTCAGGGTGTACCTTGCCTCTTGCCCAGAGTCAGCTGGGATAGGCTCCAGCATGGCCGCGACCCTGGTGAGGAGAAGCCGTATGGAAAATGAATGGATGGATGGAGTTTGGACGTTTTGGAACAATTTTTCGCAAGAATCATGGGAGTTGACACAATTTGCTTTCAGCTGTGGTTTACAGTTTCTATAAATGTGTTAGTGTGTAAATGTGTGTGTCCAAATCATGTGACTATTATACAGTGCATAGCGTACCTCCTCGTCTGCTACCCAGAGATGTACTCAGACAGGGATTGCAGTCAGCCGGGGTCAACAACAGCCGTGTTCTCCTCTTGGGAACTCTGAACAACAAAGGATGTCATAAATTCACCTGAAATTTCATGTACTACAATGTGGAGTATTGATATTGATAGCTTTTATCAAAGCTAGTTGTTGCGAAATAATTATTTAAATGTAACATACATGCTGATAACTTTTTATAATGCCACGACATAATTTGCCAATTATATTCAGTCTGACATCTATTTTTTTTTTTTTTTTTGTGTACTGGTGAAAGAGAGCTGCTGCACACTGATGAGGGGCGGGGCTTCGGCCAGAGGCTCGGAGGGAGGGGGAGGCGGTGCCACAGAGGGAAGCGAGCCGGCATCCAGGTGAAACTCCGCAAGAGAGGATACAGATTGACGTTCCCGTCGATCCACCTCGCAAATGTACGCTCCCAACCCAACAAAATGGACGAGCTTCATCTTCTGATGAAGACCAGTAAAGACTTCGGACGTTCCGCCGCCATGTGCTTTATGGAGACTTGGCTTTGTGAGGCTGTACCCGATGGCGCCGTCATGCTTCCCGGCTTCCATCTTCACCGTCAGACCGCATCACAGAGTTATCGGGGGAAACAAAAGACGGTGGGATATGCTTCTATATCAACGAAAAATGATGTACGGACGTCACGGAGCTCAGCACAAACTGCAGCCTGCATTTGGAGTCGCTGTTTTTGAACTGTAAGCCATTCTACTCGCCGCGTGAGTTCCCATCATTCATTCTCACTGGCGCCTACATTCCGCCTGAAGCTAACACGAACACCGCACCGCTAATGCTCGCCGAACAAGTCAACGAAATTGAAGAAAACACCCGGACTCACCCCTCATTATTCTCTGGGACTTTAACAAAGCTAATACAAGCAGCACTTCGACTGTCCTACCAGGGAAAATAACATTTTCGACCACTGCTATACTACGCTAAATAACGCATACCGTGCCATATCGTGCAGCACTGGGCTCGTCTGATCACTGCTTAATTCACTTAATACCGACGTACAGGCAAGAACTTAAATGCGCGAAGCCTACAGTGAAAACAGTGAAAAAGTGGACCAATGAAGCAAAGATGGAACTTCAAAGCTGTTTAGACTGCACAGACTGGAGTGTCTTTGAAAATTCAGCTGGCAGCCTGGATGAATAAACGGACACTGTCACATCTTATATCAGTTTCTGTGAAGATGTGTGTGTACCAACAAAATCATTTCGCACATTCAACAACAACAAGCCGTGATTCACTGCCAAACTTAAGCAACTTCACCAAGCTAAGGAGGACGCATATCAAAGTTTGAAAAACAGTTTAGCGCTAACGACTCTAAATCAGTCTGTCATGCATTCCAATTGCTGACAAATTACAAGCAACGATCCCCACAAGCTGAGAACAATAGCACACTAGCCAACGACTTGAACACCTTCTACTGCAGATTTGAAAAGGACACTTTCACATCGCACACAACCTGGAGCTGAACACGCTCAAGACTGTAGAGATGATCGTGGACTTCAGGAGGCATCCTTCGCCACAGTTGCCCCTCACGCTGTACAGGTGCCTTGTGTCAACCGTCGATACCTTCAAGTTCCTGGGAATTACAGTCTCTCAGGACCTGAAGTGGGCGATCAACATCAACTCAACCCTCAAAAAGGCCCAGCAGAGGATGTACTTCCTGCGCCTTCTGAGCAACCACGGCCTGCCACAGGAGCTGCTGAGGCGGTTCTACACAGCGGTCATCGAATCAGTCATGTGTTCTTCCATCACAGTCTGGTTTGGTGCTGCTACAAAAAAGGACAAACTCCGACTGCAACGGACAATCAAAACTGCTGAAAGGATTGTCGGTACCCCCCTACCCACCCTTGAGGACTTGCACGCTGCCAGAACTAAGACAAGAGCGTGCAAAATCCTCTCAGACGCTCCACATCCCGGTCACTGGCTCTTCCAGCTCCTTCCATCAGGTAGGCGCTACCGATCAATGCAAACTGGAACTAGCAGACATTTCAACAGCTTCTTCCCTCTTGCAATCAACTTCTTAAACACCTAGAAGTTGATTGCATGTTGCAATTTTTTGTCTTTTTGTCTTGAGTTTGTTGTCACATTTGGGGCCAATTATATATTACTTGTGCACTCACTGTAGTAGTCTCGCCACGCTGCACTATTTGCATATCTGTTGTCGACCAATACTGGCCACTCGTGCCAGTGAAGCATCTTCTCCATTTGCACACTGACTGAGGAGTATCTGCAACATTTGCACAATCAATATTGTCCCAGACTATCGGACGTACTACTACTCGGCGTCCTTTGCACAATGGTCATTGCACCGGACTATTGTAATATTAGTCATTCAAACTGCTCTAAGTGCTAGAGGACTCTGCATCTTTTTGCACAATTGTCAAAAAAAAAAAGAAGTACCGGCATTACCAGATAACTAGCAACCCTTTATTGCTCAGTGACTGTTTTTCTCAATGTCTTTATCTCTCAAAAGTGTTCTCTGTCAATTGACTATCTGTTGTTGTACTAGAGCGGCTCCAATTACCGGAGATAAATTCCTTGTGTGTTTTTTGGACATACTTGGCAAATAAAGATGATTCTGATTCTGACAACGTTTGTGGCATTGACTTTGAGAATTTAATACAATTCTCGGAATAATTTCAGTAAATTGTGCTGGAAGACTATTTTTTGAATTTTTTTTTCATTATCGACATTATCAGGAATATATCAGTATGGTCCAACCCATTATTTATTATGAGTATTATACTCATATAATATTTGTATATTATCACCATCTTTGAAACTGATAATCAAAACATGACTAAATGTAAATACATAAAAACTGCTCTCGACACATTATAAAGTTTTGGAGGAACAAAAAGCTCTAGCTAGGTCCTTTTCCTTTCCCCGAAGGCTTGTGTCTGTGTCAACACGGTCATGGAACCATCACTCACGGCTGTCTTTTTGAATAAAGGGTTTTGAGTAGTCTGGCGTGGCACGGTGGTCGACTGATTAGCACGTCTGCCTCACGGTTCTGAGGACCAGGGTTCAAATCCCGGCCCGCCTTTTTGGCGTTTGCATGTTCTCCCTGTGACTGTGTGGGTTTTCTACAGGTACTCCGTTTTCCTCCCACATCCCAAATCATACATTGTAGGTTAATTGAAGACTCCAAATTGCCCTTAGGTGTGAATGTGAGTGCGAATGGTAGTTTGTTTATCTGAGCCCTGTGATTGGCTGACGACCAGTTCAGGGTGTACCCTGCCTCCTGTCCGAAGTTCCAGCTGTCAGATCCTGTTTTGTTTGCTTGTTTCCTGTGTGGAATTTTCTGTTGTGTTGCATTTCCAGGGTGCAGGTCGGTGGGCGGAGTCGCTCGCGATGCACCTGCTGTTGATTTGTCATCAGCAGTGTATTTAAGCATGGGAGACGCAGGAGGAAAACGCTGAGAAATTTTACTTCGCTTGTTGCCATTAATTTGCCAGTTTTGTTACATTCTTGCGCATTCCCACGTTCATTCCGTCCTGCCAGTAGCTCTTTTTGTCTGCTGTTTTCTAGAAAGTACTACTGTGTTTTTCTGTTCTTGTTTCTCTTCCTTGTGTAGGTTAGTTTGTTCTCCTAGCTTCCTTTAGTGTTTTCCTCCTGTGGCTCTCCGTCCACCGTCCTTATTTAAATACTGGTGCACTCGATGGCTTTCACGTTGTCCTTCTGTCATGTCACTTTCTGTTTATAGTCATCTTTTCCCGTCAGTGTGCTCCCTTTGTTGAATAAAGTCTGTAAACATGCATCTTCTGTTGTTTTGCTTTGGGATCCAAATATATTGTTTGACGCAGCCGTAACACCAGCACACCTGCGACCCGAGTGAGGATAACTTATTACTTTATGTATAACTTATCTATAGTGAAGATTGGCATTGAGAAGGAAAGTCTCTCAGCTTTGAGGAGCTGCTCTGGTTTCTTCTGTCAGAAATTATTTGTTGTCTCTTGTTTTGGAGAAGGTTCTCTCAGAGGGGACTGACATTGCTACAATGTGCAACAGTTACATTCGACACACTGGAACGTTCATTAATACCAGGTTCAATTCCTTGTCTGAATTCTTCTCATTGCACAGATGGGTGCTGAAGCTGGTTGTGCAGCCAGCCCTCTACACTGCCTTTGTATTGTTAATAAAGTTTGAATGTGTCCTGATTTTACTCCTTTTCCTGCTATCACTCATTTTCCAAACTATTCCTTTCCAGCATGTTTGTTTGTGAATACTGTTTTGGAAATTAAATCAGGAAACAATCTTGTTTTTTGTAATTTTAATATTTTTGCAAAGAGAGATTCACGAGAGGTTACAGTTGCTTCATGTCTCTGCCTGTCTCTTGTTTTGGCAAATCTTTTTCTGACAGAATAAGTAAGGACGCAATCTCGTCTTTGTGGGTTTTTATTACAAGGAAAAAAGAAAAGTCTTTGCAAATAGAGGAAAAGATAGTCTTACGAGTTTTCACCCCTTACTGACGGCCAAGCAAACTATAACCTCCGTTATACAGAAGTGAGAGAGACAGAGAAGAAAAGGAAAGCAAAACAGTTAGATTTGTCGAGCTACACTCAACTTATCTTTATCAAAAAACAGCTAATAGTCACAACACGGCTGGGAACAACTTGGACGCACAGCGTGGCCGGAAAACAGCTAGTACTCACAACATGGAACAATAAAGCATGTGAAGGTTGTATAAACTAATAGACAGAATATTTTGTATATATACAAATGGAAATTTCATATATATATGAAACATACATTTTCCAACTCTGCTCCCCCTTTTGATTATATCACACAATCTACTATTAATCACATAAAAAAGGAAAGTTACTCAACATTATTACATCCTAAGTTAACACTAAGTAATCAAAACAAAAGTTAATGAAAATAAATATTGCTAAACACTAAGTGATGAAAAACATTCAAAGGCAATCAAAAACATTCAAAGTTACTAAATATTGCTAAACATGAAGTAATTAAAAACTAAAGTTAATAAAAACATAAAAAAATACTTCATATTGCTAAACACTAATTAAAAGCAAAAGTTAATCAAAATGATATAACAGTATAATATGTATTGACAAAACAACCCGACAGTCATCCAGAAATTCACACCTCGTGAAATCGTGAATACTGGCTATGACGCTTGTATCACCAGTGTTGTCAGGAATGAATGTGGAACAGGTTTGGTTCAAGAGAGTACAAACACAGCCCTGAGAAGCCAATAGTAGATCAAGTGGCATGCGGTTTTGGAGGCCTACTTCACGAATTTCATTAATTTCCACATGTAAAGCCTCAAGAATGGTCAGGGTAGTGCGAGCAAAACTCGAAAACTGAAGTTTCATATCATAACATCAAATTGCCCACCCCATTTAGAACCCTAACCCTTGGTACCTGTTCTCCAAATGTTGTCATTGGTGGGGACATCTGTGCCCCAAACTGGATCGTGTTCTTTAAATGGGGCCTGTCTGCGACGAGAGCTTTGTGTGGCAGAGAAAATGTAGGCGTGAATGACGGCGGTTGTGAACTGGGCCAAACAAAGGCCCCATACCCTAATCATTAGTGGATTTAAAACCATCAAAATCTTGTCCGCTTACTTCAATTCTTACTTAAACATACCATAACTAGACACTATTTTGTAAGAGCATTGATCGTTATTTCATTATATAAATTATCAGTATAGCGTCAATATGTATCGACCCAGTATCCATTATCAGCATTATACGAATACATTTGTATATTATCATTATCTTTGAGACTGATAATCAAAACATGACTAAATGTAAATACATAAAAAGTGCTCTAGACACATCACGATAATTTGGGTGGAATAAAATCTCCAGCTAGGTACTTTTCCTTTCCCCCCAAAACCTGTGTCTGTGTCAAACACGAGGTCATGTAAATAACCAGTGAAGGGTTTTGAGTAGTCTGGCAATCGAAGGATTTTCTTCCGTTTGATAAAATCTGCCTCAGCATTTTTTGTCCAAAGGATGCCAATGACACAGTCAGTTATGCATAAATACTGATCCAAGACTTGCAATAATTTGTCATGCCCAAAAATAACATCTACACCATTATTAGAAGGTTGGGGATTTGAAATTTAAAAATGAAATTTTTCAGACCACAGTTAAAATGTATCTTTGCTGACTGTATGTCAGTACCAGCTAAGAATTTCAGTAAGGTCCCTGTCTGGCTTTATCAAACATAAACATTTTATTGTCGACAAGTCTTTTAATTTGTAATATATATACTGTATGTGGACAGCCACGATATCATACCATGTTGACCTAATCAGTCATCATATGTATCACTGTAGTAATGCTAATATCGGTCCTGTGTTTGCAGCCTGTTGAATTGGCTCGAAGTGAATCTATAAATTCAGATTTTGTGGCAATCAATTATTGTCAAACATAATAATGCAACGTGTGATGTGACTTGTGCTGCTAAGCACAAAAATAAAACAATCCACTGCCTTTGTACTCCAGAGCACAAAACAAGACAAAACCAACAAAACAAAGAGAAGAAAACAAAAAAAAAACAACTCCAGACATCTCCCCCCTCCCCACTTTTGATAAAGTGACACATCATCCCACCCATGCTCATTTTAGCAAAATACAAAAACAAAAAAACATTCTCAACAACCAAAAAGCGGTTAATACCGAACGGAATTTGGCCCTATGGGTATCGACTCCAATACTTGACAAATATCGTCAACAGCATCCGTGCAAAGTGGATGCTGGCAGTGTTGGCGGATAGGCAGTGTAGGTTCAATTGAATCGGTGGATATCCATCCATCCATCCATCCATCCATTTTCTACCCCCTCTACGCCTCGGCTGCGCCTAGAAATTCTGTCCATAAAAGTTATGAACAGAATCGGTGACAAAGGGCAGCCTTGGCGGAGTCCAACCCTCACCGGAAACGAGTTCGACTTACAGCCGGATATGCGGACCAAACTCTGACTCCGGTCGTACAGGGACCGAACAGCCCATATCAGGGGGTTCGGTACCCCATACTCCCAAAGCACCCTCCACAGGAATCCCCGAGGGACACGGTCGAACGCCTTCTCCAAGTCCACAAAACACATGTAGACTGGTTGGGCGAACTCCCATGCACCCTCGAGGACCCTGCCGAGGGTGTAGAGCTGGTCCACTGTTCCACGGCCAGGACGAAAACCACACTGCTCCTCCTGAATCTGAGATTCCCCTCCTTGAGCCGTCACCTTAGCGTGGTGGAGGGGTTTGTGTGTCCCAATGATCCTAGGAGCTAAGTTGTCTGGGGCTTTATGCCCCTGGCAGGGTCAACCATGGCAAACAGGTCCTAGGTGAGGGACCAAACATAGCACGGCTCAAAGACTCCTTATGATGGCGACAAAAAATGGACTCAGGTTTCCCTTGCCCGGATGTGGGTCACTGGGGCCCCCCTCTGGAGCCAGGCCTGGAGGTAGGGCTCGAAGGCGAGCGCCTGGTAGCTGGGCCTGCACGCATGGGGCCCGGCCGGGCACAGCCCGAAAGGATAACGTGGGTCCCCCTTCCCATGGACTCACCACCTGTGGGAGGGGCCATAGGGGTCGGGTGCAGTGCAAGCTGGGTGGTGGCCGAAGGCGGGGACCTTGGCGATCCGATCCCCGGCTACAGAAGCTGGCTCTAGGGCCGTGAATCGGCGGATAGTTCCCGATTAACCCTATATTTGCTGGTAGCCCAAACGGTGGGATTTGACTTGGGACTTGGGCAATGTCAAGGAAGCGGAAAAGAACATTGCACATGAAGTTCAATTTGTAAGAAGGACGCAACGCAAAGCATGTATACATGTGAAAAATCTGTGTTCTTTGACAGAGCTAAACAAAAAAGGTACCCAATTAGCTGTGCTGCGACAGATAAACAAAAGGCTTACATTCTTCTCATCGCGCTGAAGTGTGCTACATTAGAGAAATGTGCACATAAGAGACACAGCTATGGATAAACACACAGACAACACAACATAAAAAAAAATACAAAACTGCGCAAAGTCATGACTGCAGGTTGCAGCATACAACAATCCTTTTAAAGATTAAATATGTTTGATGTTGAAATTCTGCACGGTAGGGACTGGTTAGAGCGTCTGCCTCACAGTTCTGAGGACCGGGGTTCAATCCCCGGCCCTGCCTGTGCAGAGTTTGCATGTTCTCACCGTGCCTGCATGGGTTTTCTCCGGGCACTCCGGTTTCCTCCCACATCCCAAAAACATGCAAGGCAGGTTAATTGGCAACTCTAAATTGCCCGTAAGTATGAATGTGAGTGCAAATGGTTGTTTGTTTATATGTGCCCTGCGATTGGCTGGCAACCAGTTCAGGGTGTACCCCACCTCCTGCCCGATGACAGCTGGGATAGGCTCCAGCACGCCCGCGACCCTAGTGAGGAGAAGGGTTAGAAAATGGATGGATGGATGTTGAAATTGTTAAAACTGTACGTTTAACTTTGAATTCACAGTGATAATTATCCCAATCTAATAACGTAATCCAATCAATATTATTATTTTGTCTGATTTTGATTTTGAGCAGCCTCCTTTTCTGCCACCCCCCCCCCAATTGAACCTATTTTGTTATCAGTAGGCTACTCGTTCAGGTCTCAAAGCCTCATTCTCCCTACATCATAAAAACAAAACACACAACGTTACACTAGTTAATCACCAATCCTAAAAAAAAACATTTTTCCACAACTTTTCTCCCCTGCAGCAACAGCTCACAACGCATTGCTTAAGTAGTAACACGCACACAGATACATACGGTCGCCACAGCGAACAACAGATCTTCCTGTAATCAATCAAACAATGTACTTTCATCAAACATTTGGCCAAGATTCCAGCATTCATCTCTCAAACACCACACACAGACTTAAACATACACACACCAACACATCAGTAATCAGCAGACCGCACAGTCACTCACACCAAGTCCTTTTTGTACATAAGTTAAACACACGTCTTGTCAGTCAGATAGTCTTGTCTTCAGTCTCAAATACCTTTGAAGCTTTTTCATCATTTTAATTGCTGTAAATCACTTGGTGTTACATTTTTTATTTATAAAAGGTGCGATATAAATACATTTGCTTTGATCATTTGACAACATTTGAAACAAATGTTTCAAAACTGTTAACTCTGTGAGTACAAACAAATCGTGGTTCTGAACTCGGTGTTGTGAATTGCACCTTTACACAAAACCGATATGCTCACCCCTCACAGTAAGTAGTTAACATTTTGCTTTTCACATTTGTCTTAATTGATTTATATCAGTGAAATTAAGCATGAGTTTAACCAGAATTTTATTTATCTAGTATCAAAAAATAATAAACCTTTGTTTATTTAAAATTTTCAATCATCAATTAAAAATACGCATTTTTAATTATTTTTCCCAGACCAAATATCCACGAGTGAATAGTTTCTCGAAACCTGGAAAAATTACAAATCGTCTTACATTTTAGGTGATTCCTCTTATCATCTTTGGTCCCAGACCAAACATCTACGCGGGGAATAGATCCTCAGACAATTACAAGTAATAATTCTATATTTCAGGTACTTAAATTTTCAATTTATCTTTATTATCCCTCGTCTTTTCTTGCCATGACAATAAAACAAACAAGCAAAAGAACATAAACAACAGTGTTGGCAATTCTGTCAATTTGTACTGGTTTTGGCAAGGGGGAGGACATCTTTCTAATTCAAAGGGAACTACTAATTGTACTTCATAGTTGCATACATTAACTCCCTAAGTTTGTACGTGCTGAAAAAATGTTGATGAAACCAGAATGCTACAAAAATAAACAAAACAAAAAAACGCACATATTTTTCCAAACAAGCAATGTAAGTTGAGTAGAACTGTTGATCATGTATCCGACATCCAGAGCCCCAGAAGCCCACCCGTCCTAATTCTTTGGGTGGATGCACAATTCATGCGTTGGTCCAGGATGATCAGTCACTCCTAGGGTCACCCGGATCACCCATCAATTCTAGTATCCCACTTCTGACACCAAGTTTGTTTTGGAAATTAAATCAGGAAGCAATCTTGTCTTTCGTAATTTTAAAGAGAGAGAGGGAGTCAAGAGAGGTTACAGTTGCTTCACGTCTCTGAACAACACGGAAGAGAAACACACAGTAAAACTAAAATGGGAGGGAGATGAGGGAACAAGAAAGAAAGACCTATTCACATCTTATCTTGTCCTTGAGAGAAAAGGGAGGTTGGTACAACCACCGAGACAAGATGACAGAAGGGAATCAAGTTACTAGATACATTTGAAAAGGTCACATTAAGACAAAGAACTATTGAGGTAAGAAGTAACAAAAGCACACAAAACTTTGGAATAATACATTAAAAGAGTAGAGACTATTTTGTCATAACAATACATACAGTTAACAGCCAGATCTAAACTGATGCTCTGCTTCCATAGCTGGAATATCTGTGCTATACAGTGACAATAAAGGCTTTGCATTTATGTTCAATCATTATTTACAGCGCGGCACGGTGACCGACTGGTTAGAGCAGCAGCCTCACAGTTCTGAGAAGCGGGGTTCAATCCCCGGCCCCACCTGTGTGGAGTTTGCATGTTCTCCCCGTGCCTGCATGGGTTTTCTCCGGGCACTCCGGTTTCCTCCCACATCCCAAAAACATGCACGTTAATTGAAAACTCTAAATTGCCCGTAGGTGTGAATGTGAGTGCAAATGGTTGTTTGTTTGTATGTGCCCTGTGATTGGCTGGCAACCAGTTCAGGGTGTACCTCGCCTCCTGCCCGATGATAGCTGGGATAGGCTCCAGCACGCCCGCGACCCTAGTAAGGAGAGGCGGCTCAGAAAATGGATGGATGAATGGATTATTTACAGCACTTTATTACAGCTGTGGTTGTTTTTTTAAAGTTGAGCATTGAGTGTCTCAAAGATTAAGCCGTGCAAGAGTAAGTGGACACGGACACACACACAAAATCACAAGTTTAATGGATGTAAGAATTGTGAACCTGTTATCAAATACGGGGTCCGACCTCAAAATGTAACTTGACTTGTTTGGATGTTTTTGATTAAAATAGCCTTTGATTTCAGAAAATATGATCTTCTAATATTGACATTTAATAAATTACTATTTTTAGTTCTTTAAAACCTGTCAGATGTCTTGAAACTGTTTTGTGTAATAATTTGGAACAGTGCATTTTAAGTTTTTTTTATTTTTCCAAGAAATACTGTTATCAATGGGAGGTTTGTTCAAGAATGTTTAAATTATATTCTGACGATTGATGACTTGAAAATTATGTCGACTGTTATTTGTATCAACTATAGAGGGAAATATGAGAAAAATATAATTTGCATAATAATTTGGAATGCTGTGTATTATTCTGCATCTGCTTTTAAAATGTATAGCTGATTTTCTGTGTATTGTGTCGTATTGTGTATTGCTGCAGGTCGAGGGGGGCAAGACCAAAGATTTGTCTTTGTTTTTTAATATGTAATATAATGGAGATGCAACAATTTGGCACCCTTACCACCTACAATATGTTCTTTCTTAAAAAAACATCCACACATTTTGTCAGGACCACTTTTCATGTTGAGTCAGACAGCCACTGGAGACTATCCCATCTGGGATTTAGGCTGGGCTAATCACACAGCGATTGTGAATGGGCACTAGGAATTGATCTCACGCCACTTGCAGAAAGCAGTAAATTGGATTTGGAACTGTGAGCCAGACAGTTGGTGAGAGATTCCAGTAAATAGTAGTATCATTTTCCCAGTGGGACTGGTGAAGCAATCGACCTGGCATGCCAAGTTTTCTTTTGCGGATGTATAGGTTTTTGATGTCATCAAAGTCCGACTGATGACATTTTAGGTGAGTCTTTGTGGGGGGACTTTGTGTATTGAATAGATTCACAGGAAAATTACTCTCCACAAATGCAACTACAGCCAAATTTAAATGATTCATTCCAAAATTCATAAGAAAATAAACGGGACGGTCATGATCACCTTATATGACAATGATAAAACTGAATTTCTTGTCCACAGTGCAGGGGATTTATATTCATAGAGGGTCTAAAATCATTTTGAGGTTAAAGCAGATCACCAGCTGTTCAGATGGCTCTGCCCTGGCACCAGAATGACTTCAATTTAAGCTCTCATCCATATGAATCCACATTAGGTAATGAGTATAGATAATTGACATTTACTTCCATAATGTCATGCAGCGTCCCTGTGGCATGAATTATGATCTTGCCTTTAATGTCATTGCACTGGACTATTGCAATATTAGTCATTCGAACTGCTCTAAGTGCTAGAGGACACTGCATCTTTTTGCACAATTGTCAAAAAAAAAATATGTACCGGCATTACCAGTTAACTAGCAACCCTTTATTGCTCAGTGACTGTTTTTTTTTTTTTTTTTTGTCAATGTCTTTATGTCTCCAAAGTGTTCTCTGTCAATTGACTGTCTGTTGTTGTACTAGAGCGGCTCCAACTACCGGAGACAAATTCCTTGTGTGTTTTTTGTTCATACTTGGCAAATAAAGATGATTCTGATGTCACTGCTTCCTGACATGGCAGATGGATGGATGTACAGTGGGCCACAAATTGGTCAAGAACCGCGATAGCGCCAAAAGGGGCAAGTTTAAATGTACATTTTCTGCTACATGTACCAGTATATGCTCATCATGTACTAGTGAAGGTACACAACCATATCCCCAGGGGTGCAGTTTAAGGGGGTTGAGGAGGGACATGCCCGCCCCACTTTCCTGTCTCATCTGTCCACCTCACAACTTTTACAACCATTAAATCAATTCAATTGCTTTTTAACTTGTAACATAATTTTCCAAACTACTCTTGAATGCATAATGAATAGTCGCCATGCAGATGATCAATCACACAGACAGCAGATAAAACAGACGTGTTGAAAAAATGTTGATGAAACCAGAATGCTAAAAAAAAAAAAAACACACATTTTTCCAAACGAGCAATATAATACAAGCAATATAAATTGAGTAGAACTGTTGACCATGTAGCCAATTTATGATAAATTCAGAGGTAATGTTGAGGGATAATGTGGAGTGAGCCCTTCAATATTGTCAAAATGACTGTCCGCAGGCCAAGGAGGAGATATTACTGGACTCCAACGTCCAGATTACAATCAGTAATTATTATTATTATTATTATTATTAATCCGTTTATTTGAAAGGGGACAATGCAATTTCATAAAACACATGAAGTACACATGGTTAAAAAAGCCAGAATTAGCCAGAAGGCTAGTTTTCATCTGTAGTCCCCTGGCCATGATGTAAAAAAGCAGTAAAATACATCTACAAGACAATATAATACAGGATACATAATCAAAGACTTACTATACTATTAAGAGAGAATAAAACCACAAATCATTTGATTATAACAAAAAAAAAAAAACATCATAACATACTTGTCTTTTAGTGTTGGCAGCTAGAGGTGTTAACTAGCCACATTTTCAGTTTTTTTATGAAGGCCTTGTATGTTGGAAGCAGTATTGAGTTCCACTCACCAGCGCTCCTCACTGACCAGGCTGACTTACTGAAAGTGCTCCTGAGCAGAGGAATGAGACAGTCACCTCTGACAGAGCCTCGAGTGACACGCTCAGAGCTGTTTCTTTGGCTGATGAACTCAGCCAGAGGAGCTGGAGCCAAATCATGCAGTACTTTATAAATCAAATTTAAATCTGCAAATATGTGAAGACTGTCCCAGTTTAAAAGACTGTATTTTTTTTAAATTGCACAGTGATGATAGTGCCTTGGTTTTTTATCCATCACTTTAATAACTTGTTTGTACAAAACTTCCAATGTTTTTTTTGCATTCTGACCAGCCTGGGACCAACTGGTTCTGCAATAGTTAAAGTGACTAAGAATCATTGAATGTAAGTACATTTTTGTGGCTTCAGTTGACATTTCATTTCAAATTGCACGAAAATTTGTGAGGTTTAATTTGACATTTTTACACAATTTGTCAATATGGACTTTAAAGGAAAGCTGTGAATCTATTTGTAACCCAAGATATTTGTATTGGCTGACAATTAGCATTTTTTTCTCCATTAACAAGTATGTCGGGGTCAGGTGATACTCTATTTGTTTTAGTGAAATACATGCCTACAGTTTTAGAAACGTTTAGCTGTAAACAGCACTTCTGCAACCAAGTTGTGACACAGGACATTGTATTAGTGAGTTTAGCAGCAACAGTATCTTTGGAGCGACCATGAACAAAGAAAACCATGTCGTCTGCATACATTACGCACTATGTTTCAGAACAAACAGTGGGCAAATTATTGACATAAAGACTAAATAAAAGGGTGCCTCATATTGATCCCTGAGGGACTCCAGAGGTTAGCCTAAGAGACTCTGATCTGCAGTTGTTAACTGATACAGATTGTGTTCGGTCATGCAGATATGATTCAATCCAGCTCACAGCTTTGCGAGAGAAGTTAAATTTTGAGAGCTTGGTAAGAAGAGAACAGTGATTTACTGTATCGAAAGCTTTCCTGAGGTCCAAGAACACCGCCCCTACAACTCCACCCTTGTCGAGAGAAGATTTTATTTTCTCAATGAAGAGGCATGTAGCCATTTCAGTGGAATGCTTGGATCTGAAACCAAACTGCATGGCGTGGAGAGAGGGGGAGCTGCTGTTTAAATAATGGACAATCTGCTCTGACACCCATTTTTCTGCAACTTTAGAAATGGCCGGAAGAATGCTTTTAGGTCGGTAGTTATTCAGAGAAGTTGAGTCACCGGATTTAAAGACAGGGGTAACAATAGCAGATTTCCAGGCCTTTGGAAAGTGACCAGATGAAATTGAAAGATTAATGATTGAGGTAAAAGGAGTAGCAAGAGTTGAACCTAGATCTTTGAGTATGTTCGTGTCCATTCCAAAAACATCCTTTGCCTTAGATGGTTTGAGTGAATGAATTAAATCGATAACTTTGGTCTCAGAAATATTTGTAATAGTAAAGAACTGCGTTGCAGACAATGCAGGGTATTCCTTCCTTTGTTTAACTGCAAACTTAGCAGATATTTCTGACACAGATTCAATGAAGTAGTTGTTAAAAGCATCAGCCATCACTTGAGGTTCCGTCAGGATGTTTCCATTTAATTGAATTTGCATTAGTTTTGTTTTGTTATTTTGTGTATCACCCAATAGTTTTTTAATATAATTCCAGGTTATTTTTTAATTTCCCTTCGAACTATTCAAAGCAGTAATGAAAAAGTCAGCTTTAGATTTTCTTATTTCTTTCACTACCCTATTTCTCAGTGAAATAAAGTGGTGTCTATTGTATCCTGATTTGACCAACACCTTCAAGGAATGATCGCGTTCTTTCATCAGTTTCAGAATAAATATGTTTAACCAAGGAAGGCCATTCTTTCTAGCTTTTAGTTTAATTATCCGTGTAAATTGTATAATCATTTTTTGTATTTTGTTGGCAAATTTAGAACAATCCTCATCTAAATTCTTGCCAGCGAGTAACATATCCCAGTTTACGTCTTGGATAGAATCTTGGAAATTTTGTTGTTCATGTTGTGGTATCCTATAGGATTCAGTGGTGGCCAAGGGTTTGAAGGTCTTTTTATTTAATTTTCTTGTGACCGTTATAAAATTGTGATCAGACAATCCTGTGAGCATATTGTATGGCTTCAAGATCCTTTCTGGCCTATTAGTAAAAGCTAGATCAATCTGAGTTCGGGTGGAGTTTGTAATTCTCGTAGGGCCATTAATTACCTGAGTCATCCATAACCCTTTTAAATTTTTTCCTAACTTTGTTAATTTCCCAATTAACATTTAGGTCACCCATTATTATCACCTCTTTTACAAGACTGAGTTGTTTCAGTAAAATTTCCAGCTTTTCATAAAAAGCTGCATTTGATGAGGGAGGCCTATAAATAACTACAACAATAAAAGACATTTGCTGTGACAAAGAAACAGTTAGTCCAAGAAATTCTAATTCTAATTATGATTATTATTATTGTTTTATTTTGTTTTTATTATTCCCATGGGCTCACCACCTGTGGGAGGGGCCATAGGGGTCGGGTGCAGTGCGAGCTGGGCGGTGGCCAAAGGCGGGGACCATGGCGATCCGATCCCCGGCTACAGAAGCTGGCTCTCGGGCCGTGGAATGTCACCTCTCTGGCAGGGAAGGAGCCCGAGCTGGTGTGTGAGGTCGAGAAGTTCCGACTAAATATAGTCGGACCCGCCTCCACGCACAGCTTGGGCTCTGGTACCAGTCCTCTCGAGAGAGGTTGGACTCTCTTCCACTCTGGAGTTGCTCACGGTGAGAGGCGCCGAGCAGGTGTGGGTATACTTATTGCTCCCCGGCTCGGCGCCTGTACATTGGGGTTCACCCCGGTGGACGAGAGGGTAGCCTCCCTCTTCCTTCGGGTGAGGGGACGGGTCCTGACTGTTGCTTGTGCCTATGCACCAAAAAGCATGTTCAGAATACCCACCCTTTTTAGAGTCCTTGGAGGGGGTGCTGGAGAGCGCTCCTGCTGGGGATTCCATTGTTCTGGTGGGGGACTTCAATGCTCACGTGGGCAATGACAGTGAAACCTGGAAGGGCGTGATTGGGAGGAACGCCCCCCCCCCCCCCCCCCCTCCCCCGATCGGAACCCGAGCGGTGTTCTGTTATTGGACTTCTGTGCTCGTCACGGATTGTCCATAACGAACACCATGTTCAAGCATAAGGGTGTCCACACGTACACTTGGCACCAGGACACCCAAGGTCGCAGTTCGATGATCGACTTTGTGGTCGTGACATCGGACTTGCGGCAGCATGTCTTGGAGACTCGAGTAAAGAGAGGGGCAGAGCTGTCAACTGTTTACCACCTGGTGGTGAGTTGGCTCCGATGGTGGGGGAAGATCCCGGTCCGACGTGGTAGGCACAAACGTATTGTGAGGGTCTGCTGGGAACCTCTGGCGGAATCCCCTGTCAGAGGGAGTTTCAACTCCCACCTCCGACAGAACTTTGCTCATGTTCCGGGGGAGGCGGGGGACATCGAGTCGGAGTGGACCATGTTCCGTGCCTCCATTGCTGAGGCAGCCGAAGTTGTGACCGTAAGGTGGTTGGTGCCTGTCATGGCGGCAATCCCTGAACCCGTTGGTGGAAACCAACGGTGAGGGATGCCGTAAAGCTGAAGAAGGAGTTCCACATGCCTTTTTGGCATGTGGAACTCCTGAGGCAGCTGATGGGTACCGGCTGGCCAAGCGGAATGCAGCTTTGGTGGTCGCTGAAGCAAAAACTCGGGCATGGGAGGAGTTCGGTGAGGCCATGGAGAAAGACTTCCGGACGGCTTCGAGGAAATTCTGGTCCAGCATCCGGCGTCTCAGGATGGGGAAGCAGTGCACCATCAACACTGTGTATAGTGGGGATGGGGCGCTGCTGACCTCGACTCGGGACGTTGTGAGCCCGGGGGGAGAATACTACGAAGACCTCCTCAATTCCACCGACACGCTTTCCCATGAGGGAGCAGAGTCTGGGATCTCTGAGGCGGGCTCTCCTCTCTCTGGGGTTGAGGTCACCGAGGTGGTTAAAAAGCTCCTCGGTGGCAAGGCCCCGGGGGTGGATGAGATTCGCCCAGAGTTCTTCAAGGCTCTGGATGTTGTAGGGCTGTCCTGGTTGACATGCCTCTGCAACATCGCGAGGACATCGGGGACAGTGCCTCTGGATTGGCAGACTGGGGTGGTGGTCCCACTTTTTAAGAAGGGGGACCGGAGGGTGTGTTCCAACTACAGGGGGATCACACTCCTCGGCCTCCCTGGTAAGGTCTATTCAGGGGTGCTGGACAGGAAGGTCCGTCAGGAAGTTGAATCTCAGATTCAGGAGGAGCATTGTGGTTTTCCTCCTGGCCGTGGAACAGTGGACCAGCTCTACACCCTTGGCAGGGCCCTCCATTGTGCATGGGAGTTTGCCCAACCAGTCAACATGTGTTTTGTGGACTTGGAGAAGGCATTCGACCGTGTCCCTCGGGGGGTCCTGTGGGGGGTGCTTCGGGAGTATGGAGTACCGAACCCCCTGATATGGGCTGTTCGGTCCCTCTACGACCAGAGTCAGAGTTTGGTCCGTACATCCGGCAGTAAGTCGGACTCGTTTACGGTGAGGGTTGGACTCCGCCAAGGCTGCCCTTTGTTACCGATTCTGTTCGTAACTTTTATGGACAGAATTTCTAGGCGCAGCCGAGGCGTAGAGGGGGTCCGGTTTGGTGGCCTCAGTATTGCATCTCTGCTTTTTGCTGATGATGTGGTTCTGTTGGCTTCATCAAGCCGTGACCTCCAACTCTCACTGGAGCAGTTTGCAGCCGAGCGTGAAACGGCTGGGACGAGAATCAGCACCTCCAAATCTGAGACCATGGTCATCTGTCAAAAAAGGGTGGCGTGCCTTCTCCAGGTCGGGGATGAGATCCAGCTCCAAGTGGAGCAGTTCAAGATCTTGGGATCTTGTTCACGAGTGAGGGAAGAATGGAACGGTAGATCGACAGGCATATCGGTGCAGCGTCTGCAGTGATGCGGACTTTCTATCGATCCGTTGTGGTAAATTAGGAGCTAAGCCGGAAGGCGAAGCTCTCAATTTACCGGGCGATCGACGTTCCTCCCCTCACTTATGGTCACGAGCTGTGGGTCGTGACCGAAAGAACAAGGTCCAGGATACAAAATGAGTCCGAAATGAGTTTCCTCCGCAGGGTGTCCGGGCTCTCTCTTAGAGATAAGATGAGAAGCTCGGTCATCCGAGAGGATCTCAGAGTAGAGCTGCTGCTCCTTCACATCGAGAGGAGCCAAATGAGGTGGCTGGGGCATCTGATTCAGATGCCTCCCGGACGCCTCCCTGGTGAGGTTTTCCGGGCACGTGCCACCAGGAGGAGACCCCGGGGACGACCCAGGACACGCTGGAGAGACTACGTCCTTCGGCTGGCCTGGGAACGCCTCGGGATCCCCCCCGGAAGAGCTGGATGAAATGGCTGGGGAGAGGGAAGTCTGGGGGTCTCTGCTAAAGCTACTGCCCCCGCGACCCGACCTCAGATAAGCGGTAGAAAATGGATGGATGGATGGATTATTGTTTTGCAACCAGTTCAGGGTGTACTCCGCCTCCTGCCCAATGATAGCTGGGATAGGCTATCATAAGAATCATCGGATGATTGTTTTGTGTGTATATATATATATCTTCTTCTTTTCCTTTCGGCTTGTCCCTTGTCCCTTTAGGGGTCGCCACAGCACGTCATCCTTTTCCATGTAACTCTATCTCCTGCATCCTCTTCTCGAATATCAACTGTCCTCATGTCTTCCCTCACGACATCCATCAACCTTCTCTTTGGTCTTCCTCTACCTCTCTTGCCTGCCAGCTCCATCCTCATCATCCTTCTACCAATATACTCACTATTTCTCTTCTGGACATGTCCAAACCATCGAAGTCTGCTCTCTCTAACTTTGTCTCCACAACATCGAACCTTGGCTGTTCCTTTGATGAGCTCATTTCTAATTTTATCCAACCTGGTCACTCCTAGAGAGCGAACCTCATCATCATTTTCGACACCTCCAACTCTGCTTCCTGTTGTCTCTTCAGTGCCACTGTCTCTAATCCATACAACATGGCTGGCCTCATCACTGTTTTATAAACTTTGCCCCTCATCCTAGCAAAGACTCTTCTGTCACATAACACACCTGGCACATTCCTCCACCCGTTCCAACCTGCTTCGACCTGTGTTTTCACTTCCTGACCACACTCACCATTGCTCTGGACGGTTGACCACAAGTATTTAAAGTCCTCCACCCTTGCTATCTCTTCTCCCTGTAGCCTCACTCTTCCCCCACCACCCCTCTCATTCATACACATATATTCTTTCTTACTTCGTTCGGCTAATCTTCATTCCTCTGCTTTCCATTGCATGCGTCCATCTTTCTAACTGTTCCTCCACCTGCTCCCTGCTTTCACTGCAGATCACAATGTCATCTGCAAACATCATGGTCCACGGGGATTCCAGTCTAACCTCATCTGTTAGCCTATCCATCACCACTGAAAACAGGAAGGGGCTCAGGGCTGATCCCTCATGCAGTCCCACCTCCACCTTAAATTCGTCTGTCACACCTACAGCACACCTCACCGCTGTTCTGCTGCCCTCGTACATGTCCTGTATTATTCTAACATACTTCTATGCCACTCCAGACTTCCACATGCAGTACCACAGTTACTCTCTGGGTACTCTGTCATAACATGCTTTCTCTGGATCTACAAAGACACATTGTAGCTCCTTCTGACCTTTTCTGTACATTTCCATCAACATCCTCAAGGCAAATAATGTATCTGAGGTACTTTTTCTTGGCATGAAACCGTACAAATACTCACTTCTGTCCTGAGTCTAGCCTCCACTACTCTTTCCCATAACTTCATTGTGTGGCTCATCAACTTTATTCCTCTATAGTTCCCACTGCTCTGCACATCACACTTGTTCTTAAAAATGGGCACCAGCACACTTTTCCTCGATTCTTCAGGCATCTTCTCACGCGCTAGAATTCTATTGAACAAGCTAGTCAAAAACTCCACAGCCACCTGTCCTTGATGCTTCCATACTTCCACAGGAATGTCATCAACACCAACTGCCTTTGCATTTTTCATCCTCTTTAATGCCTTTCTAACTTACCCCTTTGTACTCATTGCCACTTCCTGGTCCACTACACTTGCCTCTTCTACTCTCTCATTTTCCTCATTCATCAACTCCTCGAAGTATTCTTCCCATTTATCTAGGACACTACTGGCACCAGTCAACATATTTCCATCTCTATCCTTGATCACCCTAACCTGCTGCACATCCTTCCCATCTCTATCCCTCTGTCTGGCCAGCCTGTATAGATCCTTTTCTCCTTCTTTAGTGTACAACCTGCCATACATGTCTCGTTTGGTCTTTGCCACCTCAAAGTGTAAGTGTTCCGATAAGAGACTGATTAAAAAGGTTTGTTGTCATTTCGCCTACAATTAAACTTGTAAAAATATGACGTGGGGCCCCTCATATATGTCAAATATCTTGATTTATAACGCTGTAATTTAAAATTACGATAACCCGGAAGTGATACAGGTGGCGCTTCCAACTCATCGTTTCCTTCTCAATTAAGCACAATTCTTCTTTCATACATAATCGCTACAGTTATGTCTCTAAACTGTTGGTATACTGATGTGTTTGTTTAAAAGCTTTAAAACCGACACCGCTACACTTTCAAAGGTATTGCTGTTGCATTTTTTTCTCTTCAATGCAGCATCTTATTTCATGCATAATGAAACTAAAAAAATGAAACAAACTAGTGGAGTGCTTTCAAAGAAAACTTCAGGACTTGAAGGCATCACAAAAGTGCTGTTAATCAGAATCAGAATCAGAATCATCTTTATTTGCCAAGTATGTCCAAAACACACAAGGAATTTGTCTCCGGTAGTTGGAGCCGCTCTAGTACAACAAACAGTCAATTTACAGAACACTTTGGGGACATAAAGACATTGACAAAAAACTATTGTGCAAAAAGATGCAGAGTCCTCTAGCACTTAGAGCAGTTTGAACGACTAATATTGCAATAGTCCGGTGCAATGACCATTGTGCAAAGGGCGCTGAGACTTCAAGGAGTGTATGCGGTTTAAAGTGACGAGTAGTGCGATCATCTGGGACAATGTCGGTTGTGCAAATGTTACAGATACTCCTCAATCAGTGTGCAAATGGAGCAGATGCTACTCTGGCATGAGTGGCCAGTATATGCAAATAGTGCAGCATGGCGAGACAACTACAGTGAGTGCACAAGTAATACATAATTGGCCCCACAGAAATGTGACAACGAACTCAAGTCAAAAAATTGCCAGCTTGTTGTAATGGAATTATAGGTTAGGTGTTTAAGAAGTTGATCGCAAGAGGGAAGAAGCTGTTGGAATGTCTACTAGTTCTAGTTTGCGTTGATCGGTAGCGCCTACCTGAGGGAAGGAGCTGGAAGAGCTGGTGACCGGGGTGCAGACGGTCCGAGAAGATTTTGCACGCCCTTGTCTTAGTTCTGGCAGCGTGCAAGTCGTCAATGGTGGGTAGGGGGGTACCGACAATCCTTTCAGCAGTTTTGATTGTCCGTTGCAGTCGGAGTTTGTCCTTTTTTGTAGCAGCACCAAACCAGACTGTGATGGAAGAACACAGGACCGATTCGATGACCGCTGTGTAGAACTGTCTCAGCAGCTCCGGTGGCAGGCCGTGCTTTCTCAGAAGCCGCAGGAAGTACATCCTCTGCTGGGCCTTTTTGAGGACGGAGTTGATGTTGTTCGCCCACTTCAGGTCCTGAGAGATTGTAATTCCCAGGAACTTGAAGGTCTCGACGGTTAACTTCACAAGTGTAACTTGTTTAAAAAGCATAAATACTGTAATTCAAGTGAATTCTGCCTTTTTATTAAGCATTTTGCTTGTTTTATTTTATTATTTGTTTCAAGACGTCTGCCTTTTTATTTCCTGTTTGTCATGTTTGTTCATGTTTCATATATATAAATCAACTGTTTTCATGTTTTCAACAGTGCATAAAGGCTTTTGTATTACTGGGCTATTTTTGTGTGAAATAAATTTGAGTTGCAAAAGAATGTCAAAAATGTCAGTTGTGACTTAATGACAAAGTTACATTTTGGGTCCTGAGGCAAAACCAGTTGGGAACCACTGAGTAGCTGAAAGTTTGAATATTAAACTTACATCTACAGTGGTCTATTTCCACTGACATTTTTTGGCTTGCAGTGGGGATTTGATAAAACTGTGCAATTGTAAGTGATGCTAAGAGTAACACAACTGGACGTTTTTTTTCATAGGATCCGTTGAGAAAAGACAGGGGGACAAGATATATAACTTCTTTTTAAAGAGAAGCAAGTCAGGTAACGTGAAGGTGGAAAGGAAGAGTGGGAGTGAATAACTCGTGGGTGTGCATGGGTAATTGTGTGTGTGTGTGTGTGTGAGTGGATAACTGTGTGAACGGGTTACTCTGTGATTATTGAAAAATTGTTGCAGTTGTGTTTCTGTGTACATTGTGTTGGAAACATTGTTAATAAACTTTAATGTTTGCGCACAAACCTCATCTTCTGTGTGTTTAGTATGCACATTGCAACATTTAGAGACTCTGACACACCAGGCGAGGCTGGGGGAGGCCACGTCATCCACAGGCAGCATCAGCACTGGGGCGCCCCAAGGTTGTGTGCTCTCTCCGCTGCTCTTCTCTCTCTACACGTACAACTGCACCTCAACGCACCCGGCTGTCAAACTCCTGAAGTTTGCAGATGACACCACTGTCCTTGGCTTCATCAAGGACGGTGACAAGTCTGCATATCGACAGGAAGTGGAGCGGCTGGAGCTGTGGTGTGGCCGACACAACCTGGAGCTGAGCACGCTCAAGACTGTAGAGATGATCGTGGACTTCAGGAGGCATCCTTCGCCACAGCTGCCCCTCACGTTGTCCAGCTGCCTTGTGTCAACTGTTGAGACCTTCAAGTTCCTGGGAATTACAGTCTCTCACGACCTGAACTGGGCGACCAACATCAACTCCGTCCTCAAAAAGTCCCAGCAGAGGACTTCCTGTGGCTTCTGAGAAAGCACAGCCTACCACAGGACCTGTTGAAGCAGTTCTACACAGCGGTCATCGAATCAGTCCTGTGTTCTTCCATCACAGTCTGGTTTGGTGCTGCCACAAAAAAGAACAAACTCCGACTGCAACGGACAATCAAAACTGCTGAAAGGATTGTCGGTACCCCCCTACCCACCCTTGAGGACTTGCACGCTGCCAGAACTAAGACAAGAGCGTGTAAAATCCTCTCGGACCCTCCACATCCCGGTCACCGGCTCTTCCAGCTCCTTCCCTCAGGTAGGCCCTACCGATCAATGCAAACTAGATCTAGCAGACATTTCAACAGCTTCTTCCCTCTTGCAATCAACTTCTTAAACAGCTAACCTACAATTCCCATTACAACATGCTGGCAATTTTTTGTCTTGAGTTTGTTGTCACATTTCTGTGGGGCCAATTATACATTACTCGTCCACTCACTGTAGTACTCTCGCCACGCTGCACTATTTGCATATCTGAGCGTCTCCAACTACCGGAGACAAATTTTTTGTGTGTTTTTTGGACATACTTGGCAAATAAAGATGATTTTGATTCTGATTCTGATTGCAATTCATTGGTCGAAAAACAAATTCATTGTCATAGTTTGTGGACCCCCTGAAATAGCCTTGGCCACCACTTGACCACCGCAAAGATAAAAGTCTAGCTCCGCCACTGCCTGTGGAATACTCGTATTTACAAAAGAAACAAAACTAGAGTACACATTGGACCTAGCTAGGTCCAATGTGTACTCTAGTTTTGTTTATTTCAGATTTCCTCTGTTTAGCTTTTCTGGGTTCTTCGCTTTGCTTGTGTTTCCTTGTATTAGAATCAGAATCAGAATTATCTTTATTTGCCAAGTATGTCCAAAACACACAAGGAATTTGTCTCCGGTAGTTGGAGCCGCTCTAGTACAACAAACAGTCAATTTACAGAACACTTTGGGGACATAAAGACATTGACAAAAAACAATTGTGCAAAAAGATGCAGAGTCCTCTAGCACTTAGAGCAGTTCGAACGACTAATATTGCAATAGTCCGGTGCAATGACCATTGTGCAAAGGGCGCTGAGACTTCAAGGAGTGTATGCGGTTTAAAGTGACGAGTAGTGCGATCATCTGGGACAATGTCGGTTGTGCAAATGTTACAGATACTCCTCAATCAGTGTGCAAATGGAGCAGATGCTACTCTGGCATGAGTGGCCAGTATATGCAAATAGTGCAGCATGGCGAGACAACTACAGTGTCCCTGCTGTGGGCAAATGAGAGATCAGGCATTTTTGGATTTGTCGCCGAACTTGCGGACGCCTCTGCATCTGCGATTGTTCCCAGAGCATCTTTCTGGTGTAAATGCACGTACACGAGAAAATGATTGACACACTCCCGGGCCACGCCTCCATTCTGTGCAGTGTCTCTTTGGACAATTCTCTCTATCATGGAGACTTTAAATCAATAATGAAAATTAAATTAGAAGCATTATATGAGGCCAGAGAGGGATGAGTTTACAAAAGATCATTTAAATAACATTTTTACTGTCAGGACATGGAGAGACAAAACATGTATTATTTTTTCAATACCCATTTCACCTTTAATGTGCACCCTAGGTGAGATAAATTCTGCTTGATTGCTAAAGTTGTGTTGTGTCTGTTCTGGAAATCTTGTTTTGTCACTTAGGCCAGCCTATATATGCCAGGGTTTGTATTGTACTCAAATGACCTCTAAATCTAATTTATTTTCTGACACAACCACTATCAGTTGTGCCCTTGTGATTTATCATCATTGGCACCATAATGCACCCACTGGGCTCGATTTCGAATTGGTTAGATGATGTTTACTTTCAGATGGAGAACCTCAATGGCTCAATAATAGCATCAACAAAAGTAAACATCTGCTATGTCCACATATGGAAAGAAATTAAGGACAGTGCAACAGCTAGAACAACAGCAGAAGCAAACTACCCACTGCTTCCAGACGGGAAAAAAGTATTACTCAAGTGTGACGGTGTTAATAGGAATCCCACTAACCCTAACCCACCCTAATCCTAACTTTAACCGCCTAGCCCTAAACCTAACCATGAAAAATGTATTTTATTTCATACAATTAAGTGGTTTTTTTTTCATATAAATGTGTTATATATTTGGGATTTACATGTCGATACATCAACTTAGCCTGTCCTGCCCTTTCTGCAATGCAGGAGCCAATCATGATGCAGTGGGGCGTGTCTTGCCAGGCACATGAGTGGGATTCGTAATAACGCGGGTGTGACGCAGTTACAAGGAGATTAAAAAAGAGCAAGTGCGCTGCGCGAGGCATCAGAACGTACATGTACCCAAGAGCGACTGTCACTGTCGTTTGATTTGCTGTTGAAAGGACAGAATAAACTAAGACACCAGTTTGGATGAGCACGACAACGTCCCATTTATTTGTTTGCATGCCCACATTGTTGAAGTCATCGGACTGAGAAAGAAGTTACCAGCTGAATGAGACACATACAGCAGTCAGTTCGCCCCTTGCTACGGCTTGGAGTTGAGGACACTGACAAAAATGTTAACAGTTGTTTCAGCAATGATATAATGACCACTAGGCTTTACACAATCAGGAATTTTGGAGCCGATCACCGATCACTGATCAGCAAGTTTAAAAAAGCGATCACCGATCCGATCACAAGATGGAGGAATCTGTCTATTTAACTGACCTGTTCATTTACTGTATATACTTGTGTACTTAATTGCTCCAAAATATTATATTTACCATAAATAATGTATCTTTGTTCCTCTATTTATGCCAGTGAGGCATAGTGACAAATGAATGGTCTTCTATTAGATGGCAGGAAGTAAATACAGTAATGAATGTGTCCACCTTTTGTGAAATTTTTGTTTGTTGGTGTGCCGTGAGATTTTTCAATTGTAAAATATGTTCCTTGCCTCCATAAAGGTTGGAAATCACTGCTCTAGTCAGATCATGTATTCCAATCAGTCAGGTCAAATCAACTTGACAGAAATAATGGGTACTAACTTACTGTAATTAAATTACTTTATTTTTAATTAAAATACTTCACCCACACCGAAACTTTAGAGCATGATTCAACAGAACGATTCGTCCAACCGTTCATGCTAACACTAGCTTGCTAGGCTAAATACAATTTCATTGCCTGCTTGTGAGCCGTATCATATTAAAAGTATGTGAACATACCTCAAGCAAGCCTTAAACGAACGTCCTCTCCTGTCCTGAGCACCGGTGACCACCAACACACGTTTTTCCCCATTTTGTCCTTTTAATACAGTCGGCTCGCTCCACTCTTGTTGTCGTCGCCACGGTAATGAGTGTATCCGGTCGCATTTGAGTTGACAAGTGATGATAGTAAAAAAAAATAACGTGATGTGGTGGTATCGGAATACAAGATTTTATTGCAATAGTCTGACGGTGCAATCGTGAAAGAGCAAATTTGTCTTGTAGTTTGATCCAGGCATTACGTGTTGTCTGTCTGTCTGTCTGTTCCACACCGCCGACATGTTATTTTTTTATTTTTAATTTTTAAATAACTTTATTGGCCGTCAGATATTTCCAATACTACGTCAAAAGACACGCGACAAGGCTAAAAATAAACAAACTTTTGGATTCAAATATACTGTGCACGCGGCGACGCGGAGTAAATGTCTTTTGCGGAGCCGATCAATGACGTCATTGATCGGATCGGCGAATTATGACATTAGAGCCAATCAGCAGATCAGAATAAAATGCTGAATATCGGCCGATACCGATCAGACCGATAAAATCAGTGTAAAGTCTAATGACCACATAGAAATATGTTGACTCAAAAAAGAAGCAGCAATAAAACAAAGGTTATAAAGTCACCTCCCCTTATATAACAGGAGAACAATTTGCAGAAAGTTTTTCATTAATATTTTATTAAAACAGCAAAATGTATGCACTTGCACACTAGTTTAGTTCAATTAAAGTAAATTAATGAATATTTCCACTGCGAATGAGCCTGGGATAGAAGCATGCACCCTCTAGTGCTTTTGCAAGAGGGTTGACAACATTTAATGAAATGGCTTCCACCTCTCAGTCTACATTCAGACAAGGTTTCAGAACTCAAATAAATGAGTAGACAGCCTTCTTGCAATGCGTCTGATCTTCAAATTCAAATTTTATCAACTTTGACACGAGGTTAGGTAAACCAGGCACAGGTGGGGAAGATGCTCTCAGGAGCAGGTGTGTACGAGACAGGGGGAAGAAAACAACCGGAACACACACCCATGACAACGTGATCTCACAATTAGCTCCCGCCCATATGAATATATTTCTGTTTTGTTATTGACCACACAGCTATGTTTGGACTCGACAATGCTATAATCAACTTGATACTCAGGAACAGAACGGCAGTAAAGATAAAGTTTGAAACGCGGGACATTTTGAAATCAATTCTTTTGAATAAGCTTTTTTTCCCAAAATAATTATCAACCAGTCTTTGTTCTGGGTTCGAACATATTGAGGAGGCAGTTTTTGTATGTGGTTTGATTGCTTTACAGTGTTTTCTGGGTGGCTCCATTTCTCCAACAGCCACAAGCAAAAGGGAACTGAAAATGGCTCATTACAGTGTCGTTCCCATCAAAACACTGAACGAGTATTTGTGTGCTTAGCAATAAAAGGAGTAAAGGGGAATATGTTACACAAAGATGTTAGTCTGTCTGTGATTGCAGATTTGGGCACAGACATGGAAGTTGTGGGCATTTTATGATTCAGTAGATAAAGTAATTGTGATTTAACAAGAAAAAAAAGTAATAACAACATACTGGTGCTAATTTCTGGCCAAATGCACGAGTGACTACAATGTATTACATGGAACCAGTTGGTTTGTGTCATCTTTATAAAACTGTTGGCAAAGATCATACACAGTCTGGTATGGTTTGTGCAGTATTTAAAAATCATGTCGCAATTGCTTATTTGCATTTTCACACCATGATATTTCTTCTGCTTTCTGTTCTCAGCTGCTCATTCTGAATGCTGAGAGTCTAGCATTGAATAGGTTAATGCCTATCAACTAATTTTATTAGTCGCTCCTGATGGTGCTTTGATTTACCAACCATATAGACTTTATATATACAACCCCAACTCCAATGAAGTTGGGACGTTGTGTTAAACATAAATAAAAACAGAATACAATGATAAATCATCATTCAAATCATGTTCACCATATATTTAATGGAATACACTACAAAGACAAGATATTTAATGGTCAAACTGATCAAATTTATTGTCTTTAGCAAATAATCATTCACTTAGAATTTTATGGCTGCAACACGCTCAAAAAAAGCTGGGACATGTGGCAAAAAAGACTGAGAAAGTTGAGGAATGCTCATCAAACACCTGTTAGGAACATCCCACAGGTGAACAGGCTAATTGGGAACAGGTGGGTGCCATGATTGGGTACAAAAAAACCTTTCCTGAATGCTCAGCCATTCACAAGCAAAGATGGGGCGAGGTTCTTTGTGAACAAGTGCGTGAGAAAATAGTTGAACAGTTTAAGGACAATGTTCCTCAAAGTAAAATTGCAAGGAATTTCGGGATTTCATCATCTACGGTCAATAATATCATCAAAGGTTTAGAGAATCTGGAGAAATCACTGCATGTGAGCGGCAAGGCCGAAAACCAACATTGAATGCCCGTTAATTTTGATCCCTCAGCCGGCACTGCATCAAAAACCGACATCAATGTATAAAGGATATCACCACATGGGCTCAGGAACACTTCACAAAACCAATGTCAGTAAATACAGTTCGGCGCGACATCCGTAAGTGCAACTTGAAACAGGTGGGTGCCATGATTGGGTACAAAAGGACCTTTCCTGAATGCTCAGCCATTCACAAGCAAAGATGGGGCGAGGTTCTTTGTGAACAAGTGCGTGAGAAAATAGTTGAACAGTTTAAGGACAATGTTCCTCAAAGTAAAATTGCAAGGAATTTCTGGATTTCATCATCTACGGTCAATAATATCATCAAAGGTTTAGAGAATCTGGAGAAATCACTGCATGTGAGCGGCAAGGCCGAAAACCAACATTGAATGCCCGTTAATTTTGATCCCTCAGCCGGCACTGCATCAAAAACCGACATCAATGTATAAAGGATATCACCACATGGGCTCAGGAACACTTCACAAAACCAATGTCAGTAAATACAGTTCGGCGCGACATCCGTAAGTGCAACTTGAAACTCTACTATGCAAAGCAAAAGCCATTTGTCAACAACACCCAGAAACACCACCGGCTTCTCTGGGGCCGAGCTCATCTAAGATGGACTGATGTAAAGTGGACAAGTGTTCTGTGGTCTGACAAGTCCACAATTGTTTTTGGAAATTGTGGACGTCGTGACCTCCGGGCCAAAAATCATACGGACTGTTGTGGACGCAAAGTTCAAATGCCAGCATCTGTGATGGTATGGGGCTGTGTTAGTGCCAATGGCATGAGTAACTTACACATCTGCGATGGCACCATTAATGCTGAAAGGTACCTACAGGTTTTGGAGAAACATATCCTGCCATCCAAAAAACTTCTTTTTCATTGACGCCCCTGCTTATTTCAGCAAGACAATGCCAAACCACATTATGCACGTGTTACAACAGCGTGGCTTCGTAGTAAAAGACTCCGGGTACTAGACTGGCCTGCCTGCAGTGCAGACCTGTCTCCCATTGAAAATGTGTGACGCATTATGAAGCGTAAAATACGACAACGAAGACCCCGGACTGTTGAACAGCTGAAGCTGTACATCGAGCAAGAATGGGAGTGAATTGCACCTACAAAGCTTCACAATTAGTGTCCTCAGTTCCCAAACGTTTATTGAATGTTGTTAAAAGAAAAGGTGATGTAACACAGTAGTAAACATGACCCTGTCCCAGCTTTTTTGGAACATGTTGCAGCCATAAAATTCGAAGTTAATGATTATTTGCTAAAAACAATCAAGTTTATCAGTTTGAACATTAAATATCCTGTCTTTGTAGTGTATTCAATTAAATATAGGTTGAACATGATTTGCAAATCATTGTATTGTGTTTTTATTTATGTTTAACACAACGTCCCAACTTCATTGGAATTGGGGTTGTGTATATATATATATATAGGCGGCATGGTGGACGACTGATTAGAGCGTCTGCCTCACAGTTCTGAGGACCGGGGTTCAATCCCCGGCCCCACCTGTGTGGAGTTTGCATGTTCTCCCCGTGCTTGCGTGGGTTTTCTCCGGGCACACCGGTTTCCTCCCAAATCCCCAAAACATGAGTGGAAGGTTAATTGACAACTCTAAATTGCCCATAGGTGTGACGGAATGATGGTGGAGCGTTTGAAACAGGATGGTACTTCGCACAGTTCTAGAGATCTATTGAAGATGGACATAAATAGGAATGTACATTTTTGGACATAAAATAATGTAACACTTTTGGCCAGGAAAGCGATGTCCTCATCATCCGACATCGACACAGCAAGCCAAAGTCCTGTCACACATTGTCACCTATAGAAATGCTTTCTGATCTGTGTATTGGGACATCTTTGAGCAGTAGTGTCAAACTTATTTTTGTTGCAGGCCACATTGTTTTCATGGTTTCCCTCAGAGGGCCGTTACGACAATGAATGTTTTATCGCCTGATTATAGTATTATACATATACAACAAAATGATGGATTACTAGTTTTAAAATCAGAAGTCAAGGACAATAGTTTGGTCAACCATTGTTCAAGTTACTGTAAAAAGGGGTTTGGTAACAAAATAAATGCTTGCAATATCGCAATGTTATTATTTCAGAGCAAGCGCATCATTACATTTACTTAAAACTTGACAGAAAAGAATAATAAGAATAGTTAATCATGTCCATATAGTTTTATATTGTTACTGAAGCCTATAAACATGTTTTTTTCGACACCGAAAACACTTCTTGCAGTCAGATTTGCTCTGTAACAACCACGGGGAACCTTTTCATCCATCCATTTTCAACACCGCTTATCTTGGTTAGGGTCGCGGGGCACTGGAGCCAATCCCAGCTGACTTCGGGCGAAAGGCGGATGACACCCTGAACTGGTCGCCAATCAGTCGCAGGGCACGGGGAACCTTTTCATCTTTGTCAAAACTTTGAATAAAGACTACCGTAACGTAGATTATTTTAATGAAAAGGTCACCTAAAGAAACACTTTCTGATCTGTAGATCTATTGGGACACCTTAGAGGCATTTGTGGTGTAATGAATACAAAATTTATCTGACGAAAGCTGTGTAATAATGCGGAAATTAATCTGCATAGCACTTCCTCATATGGGATGCTTGATTTTGCTGACGTGGATTAAATCAGAATTATCGGCCCAATTGTTCTGATCTTTTCAGAAGTGTACGTGGGCATAAATAGGGATGTACAACAATTACACACCAGAACACATAAAAGTTCAATGAGGAAATATTCGTGCCTTCTGCCATCTACAGTACGTGTCAGGCTGACGTGTGAAAAATGTGGGCGGGGCAAAATCTGGCTGGAACTCAAATATTTCATCAGAAAACAAGCCGAAGATGACTACAATTTGGGGGGATTTTTTTTTTTTTTGCAGACATAATTCCAAGTCCAGAATTTGGTGTTCTCACCATTGTAGCGTATATTGGTTGGATATAAACATAATTAAAAGAAAGAGAAAAGAATAAGACGGAAACGACGCCTGTTTTACTTCCGGTTTAGCGTAATTTTTTTTTTTAGCGTAAATTTAATCGTTAAAAATATAAATATTTTATCTAGTAAAGGGGGGGAACCACGTCACTTTTTATATGTATAAAATTTAGGGAAAGTGGCGAGAAACCTTTTTATCAGTTTCGTAATCTGAAGGTTGCTACATTTTATGATTTTTTTAGTTCTAGATGACAGAGGCTAAACTCAGAACACACACAAAATACAACCAAGAGTGGAATTTTATAGTATATTTAATGACATCTACAAGGGATCTAAAGGGAAATACACAAAGGGCTCGAACTAAAGAAAGAAAATAACACTAATAATGGCAAAAAGGAGGAAGATAGGCGTACAAAAAGGAAAATAGAACATCATTTGTTGGACTAAAGTGGGAAACGCAAGCGTTTAACGCGTCCATTCCGGATGAGAGAGAGAGAGAGAGAGAGAGAGAGAGAGAGAGAGAGAGAGAGAGAGAGAGAGAGAGAGAGGACAAAGTTGAGATTTTGTCTGAAGCTAGTATCCATCCATCCATTTTCTGAGCCGCTTATCCTCACAAGGGTCGCGGGACTGAAGCTTGTAATTTCTCCAAATTTCTTCCAAAGTATTAGGCACTAATATTGTACAGTCTGGCAAGCACTTGCCGTGTCTACTCACGGCTGTACATCAGCTGGCCTCTGGGAGTGGTCTGTCTCTGGATGCGTCTCAGGAAGCATCATCAAGGCCCGCGGTTACCGAGCCATGTGCCCGAACAAAGAAACGGCAAATGGGGAAGGGTTGGCCAAGCCCAGCCGTGGCTGGGGAGCTGCCACCAAGACCACCAGGAGAGGAAGAACAAACGAGAGAGAAAAACACAAGAGTTAAGAGTTAAGAGTCAAGAGGGACGGAGAAGACCTCACCCATCAGCTTGAATCTTGTCTACAAATTTGATAAAATGGGTTTAAAATCATATATTAATATAAAATAACCTCAACTTGGTACTCTCTTTACCTCACGCATATCGGACTAACTGTTTATACTTTAGTTTTGGCAATTCAACTGGTTCTGGTTCAAATCACATTTAATGATGCTTGGAGTCAAATCAAGACAAACAATTCTCAAAATCTCGCAATTGCACTTGTAAAGATGACACACTGACACAGACATCAAGGCATACATTTGGAAAATTTCTGCAAAGTTCGTGAAATATCAAAACAGACATTTATCCTTGGTTCAACATCAAATGAGTGTCCCCCCAGATCAATTTTGCAGTTCCTCTCGACGCTAGCGGGTGTCGCCTTGTCCCAGCAATTGTTCCTATTCATAGACAGGTGATCCGGTGGAAACATCTGGGGGCCTTTGATGCTTGGGAGTTCAGACTTTGAGGGTAGATGTTCATTAATTTAGGGTCCACGAGGCGTCTTGTTGGGGCAGTCTCACAGCAGGACCGCTTGGAAGAATGCATCTTATCAAGGTGGCGGGGGGGGGGGGGGGGGGGGGGGGGGGTTCTGGCAACTGGGTCAGAGTCACTACACCATTAACTAGGTCCTTTAACAACACTGCCAAATTTGAACGATTAAAAAAATCGTCAAGTACATATAGCTTCAAAATTGTAAAAAAAAAAAAAAAAAAAAACAAGCCGCTGTGTTTGCTGAATGCAGTGAAACCACGCCCCACTCAACTGTCAATCAAATACCAATATATCTACTATCTTTCATGTACCTGCACATCCCGACATGTTTAAGCCGCGAAAATATATCCGTTAAAGCCTCTGGTGACTGGAATACATCCCACTGAGTCCTCAACAGGCACTAGCCACCAGCTGGCTCCCACGCTAACAGGCTCTCCTGTTCACCCAAGTGTGCTTCAGCTTGAGGTCACGAACTGATAGTCAAACATTCTCCTCCAGGATTTTCTAATAAAGAGCAGAATTCATGATTCCATCAATCAGAGCAAATCGTCCAGGACCGGAAATAGAAAAGCAGCCTCAGACCATCACCCTACCACCGCCATGTTTGACTGTTGGTTTGATGTTTCTTTTTCTGAAATGCTGTGTTACATTTACGTCAGATGTAACAAGACACACCTTCAAAAAAGTCCAACTTTCGTGTCGTCAGTCCATTAAATATTTTCCCCAAAGTTCTTTTAAGACAAGCCTTTATGTTCCTTTTGGTCAGCAGAGGTTTTCGCTGCCACGGGTGCCATTTTTGCCCAGTCTCTTCCTTATTGTGTCATGAACACTGACCTTTGTGTGTGTCATGACATTTGTGGCAGGGGAGGCCTGTAGTTCTTTAGATGTTGTCCTGGGTTCCTTTGTGACCTCTTGGATAAGTCATTGCTGTGCTCTTGAGGTAATCTTTAAAGGCCGGGCACTCCTGGGAAGGTTCCCCACTGTTCCATGTTTTCTCCATTTGAGGATAATGGCTCTCACCATGGTACGCTAGAATCCTGAAGCTTTAGAAATGGATTTTTAACCATTTCCAGACGGATAGCTGTCAATTACTTTATATCTTATCTTTTTTGGAATTTCTTTGGATCGTGGCATTTTGTTGGAGATTTTTTTGGATCTTTTTCCTGACTTCATTTTGTCAGACAGGATATTTTTAAAGTGATTTCTTGACTGAACAGGCCTGGAAGTAATTAGACTTGGGTGTGGTCTGTGAAAATAAATCCAGCAGGGGACCTGTGACGCGCTTGAGATGTTCCAGCACGAGACGTTCAAAGGACTTCATGACCACAAATGTCAAGGCAACAGGCCTGTAGTCATTTAGACCCGAGATTGTAGGTTTCTTGGGGACTGGAATGATGGTGGAGCGTTTGAAACAGGATGGTACCTCGCACAGTTCCAGAGATCTATTGAATATCTGTGTGAAGACTGGAGCGAGCTGGTCCGCGCAGACTTTGAGGCAGGATAGGGACACATTGTCTGGGCCTGCCGCTTTGTTAATGTCTTGTTGTTTGAAGATGCGTCTCACATCCTGTTCGCGGATGGTTAACGCAGAAGTGGGTGAAGTGATTGTGGTCGGTGGTGCGGCTGGGTCGGTGTGGGGTGTGTAAGTGTCCTTTTCAAATCTGCAGTAGAAGGTGTTCAAGTCGTTGGCTAGTGTGCTATCGTTCTCAGCTTGTGGGGATCGTCGCTTGAAATTTGTCAAAGATTGGAATGCATGCCAGACTGATTTAGAGTCGTTAGCACTAAATTGTCCAAGATGGCGCCTACCAGTGTGGTCGCCTCGGTAACGCGCTCTCTAGTATTGTCTTTGTTTTTGTGTTTTTCGTCCGTCTTTGGAGACCTTACACGACTCACTTACACAAGGGGAGACCTGCTAACCATCAAAGAGGCTACTCCGGACTTTCTGTCACCAACTTTCGAAAATCCGCTCAGTTTTTTCCCCGAGTTACTCACCGGAGCGGCGTCCGCGGTTTTCGGCGTATGGAGGCGGAAGCGGCGCCACAGAGGGAAACGAGCCGGCATTCAGGTGAAACTCCGCAAGAGAGGACACAGATTGGCGTTCCCGTCGATCCACCTCGCGAATGTACGCTCCCTACCCAACAAAATGGACGAGCTTCATCTTCTGTTAAAGACCAGTAAAGACTTTGGACGTTCCGCGGCCATGTGCTTCACGGAGACCTGGCTTTGCGATGTTGTACCCAATGGCGCCGTCATGCTTCCCGGCTTCAACATTCATTGAGCGGACCGCGACATGGAATCATCGGGGAAAACAAAGGGCGGCGGGATATGCCTCCATATCAACGAAAAATGGTGTACGGACGTCACGGTGCTCAGCACACACTGCAGCCCACATTTGGAGTCGCTATTCTTAAACTGTAAACCATTCTACTCGCCACGTGAGTTTGCATCCTTCATACTGGCTGGAGTCTATATTACGCCTCAAGCTAACACGAAAGCCGCATTGCTAACACTCGCCGAACAAGTCAACGAAATTGAAAAAAAACACCCGGACTCACCCCTCATTATTCTCGGGGACTTTAACAAAGCTAAACTCAACCACGAACTCCCTAAATACAAGCAGCACATTGACTGTCCTACCAGGGAAAATAATACTTTAGACCACTGCTACACTACGGTAAAAAACGCATACCGTGCTATACCTCGTGCAGCCCTGGGCTCGTCTGATCACTGCTTAATTCACTTAATACCGACGTACAGGCAAGAACTTAAATGTGCGAAGCCTACAGTGACAGTCAAAAAGTGGACCAATGAAGCCAAGATGGAATTTCAAAGCTGTTTAGACTGCACAGACTGGAGTGTCTTTGAAAATTCAGCTGGCAGCCTGGATGAATATACGGACACTGTCACATCCTATATCAGTTTCTCCAGGAAGATGCATATCAGAGCGGGGACAGGGCCCTGTATAATCGAGCTAGAAACCAGCTTACTGAAGAAATTAACATTGCAAAGAGGATCTATGCAGCAAAGTTGGAAAAACAGTTTAGCGCGAACGACTCTAAATCAGTCTGGCATGCATTACAATAGCTGACTAATTACAAGCGGTAAGCAGTTTGCCTACCAAGCGAACAGGTCTGCTGATGATGCAGTCAACATGGGACTGCACTTCATCCTAGAACACCTCGACAGTGCAGGGACCTACGCGAGGATCCTGTTCGTGGACTTCAGCTCAGCGTTCAACACCATCATCCCTGAACTCCTTTCAACCAAGCTTCTCCAGCTCAGCGTCTCACCTGCCATCTCCCAGTGGATTTACAGCTTTCTTACGGGCAGGACACAGCAGGTAAGGCTGGGGGAGGCCACCTCATCCACACGCAGCATCAGCACTGGGGCGCCCCAATGTTGTGTCCTCTCTCCGCTGGTCTTCTCTCTCTACACGAACGACTGCACCTCAGCAAGCCCGACTGTCAAGCTCCTGAAGTTTGCAGGTGACACCACTGTCATCGGCCTCATCAAGGACGGTGACGAGTCTGCATATCGACAGGAAGCGGAGCGGCTGGAGCTGTGGTGCGGCCGACACAACCTGGAGCTGAACACGCTCAAGACTGTAGAGATGATCGTGGACTTCAGGAGGCATCCTTCGCCACAGCTGCCCCTCACGTTGTCCAGCTGCCTTGTGCCAACTGTCGAGACCTTCAAGTTCCTGGGAATTACAATCTCTCAGGACCTGAAGTGGGCGACCAACATCAACTCCGTCCTCAAAAAGACCCAGCAGAGGATGTACTTCCTGCGGCTTCTGAGAAAGCACGGCCTGCCACCGGAGCTGCTGAGACAGTTCTACACAGCGGTCATCGAATCAGTCCTGTGTTCTTCCATCACAGTCTGGTTTGGTGCTGCTACAAAAAAGGACAAAGTCCGACTGCAAAGGACAATCAAAACTGCTGAAAGGATTGTCGGTACCCCCCTACCCACCATTGAGGACTTGCACGCTGCCAGAACTAAGACAAGGGCTTGCAAAATCCTCTCGGACCCTCCGCACCCCGGTCACCAGCTCCTTCCCTCAGGTAGACGCTACCGATCAATGCAAACTAGAACTAGTAGACATTCCAACAGCTTCTTCCCTCTTGCGATCAACTTCTTAAACACCTAAGCTATAATTCCATTACAACAAGCTGGCAATTTTTTGACTTGAGTTCGTTGTCACATTTCTGTGGGACCAATTATGTATTACTCGTGCACTCACTGTAGTTGTCTCGCCATGCTGTACTATTTGCATATACTGGCCACTCATGCCAGAGTAGCATCTGCTCCATTTGCACACTGATTGAGGAGTATCTGTAACATTTGCACAACCGACATTGTCCCAGATGATCGCACTACTCGTCACTTTAAACCGCATACACTCCTTGAAGTCTCAGCGCCCTTTGCACAATGGTCATTGCACCGGACTATTGCAATATTAGTCATTCGCACTGCTCTAAGTGCTAGAGGGCTCTGCATCTTTTTGCACAATTGTTTTTTGTCAATGTCTTTATGTCCCCAAAGTGTTCTGTAAACTGTTGTACTAGAGCGGCTCCAACTACCGGAGACAAATTCCTTGTGTGTTTTGGACATACTTGGCAAATAAAGATGATTCTGATTCTGATTCTGATTCTGAACTGTTTTTCCAACTTTGCTGCATAGTTCCTCTTTGCAATGTTAATTTCTTTAGTAAGCTGGTTTCTAGCTCGATTATACAGGGCCCTGTCCCCACTCTGATATGCATCCTCCTTGGCTTGGCGAACCTGCTTAAGTTTGCCAGTGAACCACGGCTTGTTGTTGTTGAATGTACGAAATGACTTTGTTAGTACACACACATCTTCACAGAAACTTATATAGGATGTGACAGTGTCCGTATATTCATCCAGGCTGCCAGCAGAATTTTCAAAGACACTCCAGTCTGTGCAGTCTAAACAGCTTTGAAGTTCCATCTTGGCTTCATTGGTCCACTTTTTCACTGTTTTCACCATAGGCTTCGCGCATTTAAGTTCTTGCCTATATGTTGGTATTAAATGAAAAATTATCAATTAAGCAGTGATCAGACCAGACCAGGGCTGCACGAGGTATAGCACGGTATGCGTTTTTTAGCGTAGTATAGCAGTGGTCTAAAATGTTATTTCCCCTGGTAGGACACTCGATATGCTGCTTGTATTTAGGGAGTTCGTGGTTGAGTTTAGCTTTGTTAAAGTCCCAGAGAATAATGAGGGGTGAGTTCGGGTTTTTTTTTTTCAATTTCGTTGACTTGTTCGGCGAGCATTAGCAGCGCGGCGTTCGCGTTAGCTTGAGGTGGAATATAGGTATCAGCGAGAATGAATGATGTAAACTCACGCGGCGAGTAGAATGGCTTACAATTCAAAAACAGCGACTCCAAATGCGGGCTGCAGTGTGTGCTGAGCTCCGTGACGTCCGTACATCATTTTTCGTTGCTATAGAAGCATATCCCGGCGCCTTTTGTTTTCCCCGATAACTCCGTGATGCGGTCTGCTTGGTGAAGATGAAAACCCTGAAGCATGATGGCGCCATCGGGTACAGCCTCACATATCCAAGTCTCCGTAAAGCAGATGGCGGCGGAACGTCCGAAGTCTTTACTGGTCTTTATCAGAAGATGAAGCTCGTCCATTTTGTTGGGTAGGAAGCGTACATTCGCGAGGTGGATGGACGGAAACGTCAATCTGTATCTTTTCTTGCGGAGTTTCAGCTGGATGCCGGCTCGTTTTCCTCTGTGGCGTCCCCTCCGTTTCCATGCGCCGAGGACCGCGGTCGGTGCTCCGGTGAGTAACTCTGGGAAAAAACTGAGCGGATTTACGAAAGTTGGTGAAAGAAAGTTTGGAGTAGCCTCCTTTATGGTTAGTAAGTCTCCCCTTGTGTAAGTGAGTTGTGTAATGTTTCCAAAGACGAACGAAAAACACAAAAAACAATACTATACTTATTACTGAATACTACACCCAGCTGTTCTCTAAATTGTGTCATCTGGGGAAGATCAATTGTCAGGGTGTAGGCAGAGCATGCTCAAGCCAACTGCACGATGTAAGGAAGAAATGGGCCAATTATACTAACTAGCAATTGCGCCGGATAGCCATGGATGAAAATGAAGGCCCTCTATTCTATATAGTGGGGCAACTCATGTCAGTTGTCGAAGTGCGTCATCGGGCGGCATTTTAGCCACATCCCAAAAAGGAGGAAAGCTGAAATAATGACCAAAAAAAGCTTAATGCTATAACTCCACAATTTAAAACTAAATTGTTGTCAGTCTTTGCACGTTTTCAGCAAATATCTTCAAACCTGGAAATTGTATTTAGAAACAAATCTCTTATTTCACTTTACAGTATTTTTAAAACTGATCACTTCCTGTTCTGTAATGCTGCATCACCTCTCATTTGTTTCGAATAAATGTTTTCCCCTAAACATATACTGTATATAATCAGTTCAGGGCTTGAGCTTTTGAAATAAAAACACATTTATTGGGAAAGCAATATCTAGCTCACAGTTTAACTTTCAGGAAACCCTGATTGCTGAGACATCTTTTCAAATGGACTTTCACTTGTATAGCGCTTTTCTAACTAAGGTACTTAAAGTCCCTTAACACTGTCTCCTCATTCACCTTCACCATCAGGAGCAACTTGGGGTTCAGTATCTTGCTCGAGTATAATTGGACACTGTCACAGGGGTTGGGGATCGGTTGAGAGACGACCACTCTAACACCTGAGCCATGTCGCCTCCATGCTCTTCCTAGGTCAAAGTTGTTGTCAGATCAAAAAAGGCACCGAAAAATCACAAGATGTCATCATGCCAAAGCTGTTTGTTTTGGTAGTGAGGCTGCTGTGCCCCAACTAACCTTCCATTATTGCTACAATGATCAGAATCAGAATCAGAATCAGAATCATCTTTATTTGCCAAGTATGTCCAAAACACACAAGGAATTTGTCTCCGGTAGTTGGAGCCGCTCTAGTACAACAAACAGTCAATTTACAATTTACAATGGATTGGTTGTTTGCCTTGGTATCCTTTGCACTTTTAACACAAGCACGTTGCAGGGACTTCAACTCTGAAGATGTTTTTCAAAATGAGCGAAACGAAGAGAAATGTCAAAATAAATGTCAGAGACAAGGTGACGGAAGAGTGTGCCTTAATTGATGGTCTCTGTGCAGTCATTGCTTCACAAGGACATCACACAGCTGTACAGTGTAAGCAGATAAATTTACTTATTATTCTTATCCATCCATCCATCCATTTTCTGAGCCGTTTAGACAAAGCACGGCTCAAAGACCCCTTATGATGACGACAAACAATGGACTTCGTATTCCCTTGCCTGGACGCGAGTCACCAGGGCCCCCCACTGGAGCCAGGCCTGGTGGTGGCGTTCGAAGGCGAGCACCTGGTGGCCGGGCCTGCACCCATGGGGCCCGGCCGGGCACAGCCCGAAAGGGTAACGTGGGTCCCCCTTCCCATGGGGTCACCACCTGTGGGAGGGGCCATTGGGGTCGGGTGCAGTGTGAGCTGGGCGGTGACCTTGGCGATCCGATCCCCGGCTACAGAAGCTGGCTCTAGGGGCGTGGAATGTCACCTCTCTGGCAGGGAAGGAGCCTGGTGTGTGAGGTCGAGAAGTTCCGACTAGATATAGTCGGATTCGCCTCCACACACAGCTTGGGGTCTGGTACCAGTCCTCTCGAGAGGGGTTGGACTCTCTTTCACTCTGGAGTTTCCCAAGGTGAGAGGCCCCGAGCAGGTGTGGGTATACTTCCTGACTGTTGTTTGTGCCTATGCACCAAACAGCAGTTCAGAGTACCCACCCTTTTTGGAGTCCTTGGAGAGGGTGCTGGAGAGCGCTCCCGCTGGGGATTCACCTATGGTCACGAGCTGTGGGTCGTGACCGAAAGAACAAGATTACGGATACAAGCGGCCGAAATGAGTTTCCTCCGCAGGGTGTCCGGGCTCTCCCTTAGAGATAGGGTGAGAAGCTCGGTCATCCGGGAGGATCTCAGAGTAGAGCCGCTGCTCCTTCACATCGGATGTCTGGGCGTCTCTGCTAAAGCTACTGCCCCCGCGACCCAACCCCGGATAAGCGGTAGAAAATGGATGGATGGATGGATGGATGGAGGAGGAAAGGGGATTATCCTGAACGTTTTACCCTTTTTGTCTCTAAACTGTTGGTATACTGATGTGTTTGTTTAAAAGCTTTAAAACTGAGACCACTACAATGTCAAAAGTGTTGCTGTTGCATTTTTTTCTATGCAGCACCTTATTTCATGCATAATGTACGGCACAACAGGCTAGCTAAAAACACTTTAAGACAACTAGTGGAGTGCTTTCAAAGAAAACGTCAGGAGTTGAGGGCATCAGAAAAGTGCTGTTAAGGAGCTTCACAAGCGTAACTTGTTTAAAAACCATAAATACTCCAATTCAAGTGAATTCTGCCTTTTTATTTAAGTATTTTGTCTGTTTTTATTTGATTCAAGGAGTCTGCCTTTTTATTTACTTCATAAAAAATGCGCCTTTTTATTTCATATTTCCTGTTTATCATGTTTGTTTATGTTTCATCTTTTATACATATCAACTGTTTTCAACAGTGCATAAAGGCTTTTGTATTACTGGGCTATTTTAGGTCGGGTGGGCTGCCAACATCGCCGTAGACCCCTAACGCCCGGTCCCCACCCAGGGTGACACGGTTAGAGCAGTCCGCCCCGGGCGACAGCTGCACCGTGGGCAACCAATCCCCTCCCCCCAACACAGATGGGGGAGGGGGAGTGAAGGGCACAGCCAGCATGTGTTCCATGACCCCGGGGAAGCGGCGAGGTCCGGACAGAGGAGCGCTCGTTGTAGAGTGAGCAGGTCTGATGGTGGGTGGAATCCCTCCCAGCACCGCGCGCCACCGTCATCCCGTGCCTTTCTAGGCCGACCCGCAGTGTGTGCGCCGCAATCAAATACAGTAAAACAAAAAAAAATATTGAAATTCTCAAGCAGCATCTCTCAGAAGAAAAGAGTATCAAGTGGATATAATCAAACCAAATAGTAGGCATGTCAAGCTCACAGCCTTTGGGACACATGCGGCGTGCCACATCATTTTATGTGGCTGGTAAAAGCAAATCATTTCAGTCAACTTCCATAATTCTTGTTCAAATCTTTACCAAAATTTCACATTGCAATAAATAACGTTGCGATATTGCAAGCATTTAATTATTTTTTTTAATAGTTTCACTGTCATAACGACCCTCTGAGGGAAACCGTACCAACAATGTGGCCGGCGACAAAAATAAGTTTGACACCCCTGCAAGTCTAGTCCATTCCTGATTCCACATTGAGGGCCCAGTGGCCCTGTCAACAGTGTGTGTCTGCCCCCTGCTGGAGCCAAACACAATATACACACCAACATAAAATCTTTTTACTTTTACTAATTAGTTGTACTGAACCTCTGAAGTCAAACGCCTTTATAGGATGACAGGATACATACATATAGTATTTTGAACAATACTGAAGCTGCCTGCGGACAGACACATTCTTCCATCCATTTTCGACACCGCTCATCCTCACAAGGGTCGCAGGAGCACTGGAGCCTATCCCCGCTATCATCGGGTAGGAGGCTGGGTACATCCTGAACTTGTTGCCAGCCAATCGCAGGGCACATATAGACAAACAATCATTCAAACTCACATTCACACCTACGGACAATTTAGAGTCTTCAATTAACCGACCATGCATGTTTTTGGAATGTGGGAGAAAACCCACGCAGGGACGGGGAGAACATGCAAATTGGATTTTAATCTGAGTCCTCAGAACTGTGAGGCAGATGTGCTAACCAGTTGTCCACCGTGCCGCCAGATACATACATTTACTAATTCTAAAACCTATATTCCTTTCGGTCACTCACTCGTCCTATTACTTTTAACTGAGTATTGACGTGTAGCTGAAGCCGTAGGAAGGCCCCGGATAAATTCATTGCTACAAATATCGTCTTTTTACTGTGTATTCCTAGTCTGATGTAATTGAACTTCCACCAGTGTATTTACCTTTTGTTTGATGGTTTGTTGAACTATTCATATCGTGGTTCTCTCCTTCTGTTGTGTGGAGTCTTTTTTTCTTTATCCTTCTTTTAGTCTTTTGTTTGTACAAACGTTTAAGTTTATGGGGTTTTAAAAAATAAAGTATCCTGGTTTCCAATACTGTGGTGCCTTAAGATACGAGTTTTTCCAGATATGAGTTGTCGTTTGGCTAAAGTTTGGTTTAACTTGCAAGCGCAAACAGATGAGTGCTGTATGGTGGCAGTGAATTCAACTCACTTCACAACAAGCATTGGTTTGGAGAATAGTGAACAATTAATCAAAAAAGAGGCTTCAGGCTCTTTAATACCCATCTCAGTTAAAGTTTACTGTCCAACCAAACATAAAGTATTTGTGCATTTAAACCAAAAGTTGCCTGAAGAATGGCCCACTAGTTTAATGCGAACATATAATGGAACACACCATATTTAATGCTATTTGGGTGAGTAGTAACTAACAAAAGTATTGGCCCCTTTCTCAAATTATTATATTTTTGCATCATTCCCCCCACTTTAATGTTTAAGATCATCGAACAAATGTAAATATCAGGTAAATACAACCCGAGTGAACTTAGAATGCTTTTTTAAAATGGTGATTTCATTTAATAAGGGGAAAAAAACTGTTCAAAGTTACCTGGCCCTGTGTTAAAAAGTAATGGGCCCCTAAACCTAATAACTGGTTGGGACCTCCTCAGCAGCAACAACTGAAATGAAGAGTTTTCTATAACTGGCAATGAGTCTTTCACATCGCTGTGGAGATATTTTTGCCCCCTCTTCCTTGCAGAATAGTTTTAATTCAGCCAAAAAGGAGGAGTTTAAAGCATGAACGGCCTTTTTGGGTCATGCCGCTGCATTTCAATTGGATTCAAGTCTGGACTTTGACAAGGCCACTCCAAAACCTTCATTTTGTTTTTTTAAGCCATTCAGAAGTTGACTTGCTGGTATGTTTTGGATTGTCATCCTGCTGGAGAATCCAAGTGCGCTTCAGCTTGAGGTCACAGCAAGCTGTCCAGGTCCTGAAGGAGAACAACAGCCCAAGACCATCACAATACCACCACCATATTTGACTGTTGGCAGGATGTTCTTTTTCTGAAAGGCTGTGCTACATTTAGGCCTGATGTAACGAGACACACACTTTCCAAAAAGCTCATCAGTGCATTTAATATTATACCAAAAGTCTTGGGAAACATTCAGATGTTTTTTCCAAAAGTAAAACGAGCCCTTACGTTCTTGTTGGTCAGCAGGGGTTTTCACTTTGGAACTCTGCCATGGATGTCATTTTTGCCCAGTCTCTTCCTTATTCTTGTGTCATGAATACTGACCTTAACTGAGGCAAGAGAGGCCTGCAGTTCTTTAGAAGTTGTCCTGAGTTGCTTTGTGGCCTCCTGGATGAGTCATTGCTGTATCTCTTGGGGTAATCTTTGTAGGCCGGCCACTCCTTGGAAGGGTCACCACTGTTCCATAATTTCTCCATGTGAGGTTAATGGCTCTCCCTGTGGTTCGCTAGAATCCTAATGCTTTAGAAATGGCTTTGTAACCCGACTAATAGATGTCAATTACTTTATGTTAGATATATTTTAGAAGTTATCATTTATTTGCTTAGCTTGCATTAGTATTTTGCATTGTAGCTTGCATTAGTATTATGGACAATTTTTAGAAAGAAAGATGTCTCGCCTTCAAGAAGATGACTCAGCATCATCCGATGGAAGGGCGCCTTGACCAAGGACGTGATCGGATGTGGTCGGGGACGTGGCAGGTGTTGGTCTGGTCCCATGTTTTGTGTTGTGTCCGTGCGAAAGACACAAGATGAGAAATCTCAACGATACTGTTGCGAAAGGGGCTAACAAAACAACATGATAATCGGCGAACCAATAACGAGTGTCCCATTTGGACCCTCGACCGTAAGTTTCCCATGATTTATGTTGTGTCTTAGTGCTTAGAACATTATGTCTTGTAAAACCCTCCTATTTTCAAATAAATGTCGGAGCGACGGGGGAGATTGTTTAGAGCGTGTTGAGAGGCTGTAACCTGAACAATCTCCCATGCGCCCTCCTCATGAGAAAAAGAAACCAGCGTCTTCATTCCTTTTGTGTCTATTTTTTATAATGTTGGGCAAGATAAATCCAACACAAAGCGGCAGGCCCAGGCCATGTGTCCCCATCCTGCCTCAAAGTCTGCCCGGACCAGCTCGCACCAGTCTTCACTCAGATCTTCAATAGATCTCTGGAACTGTGCGAAGTACCATCCTGTTTCAAACGCTCCACCATCATTCCAGTCCCCAAGAAACCTGCAATCTCGGGTCTAAATGACTACAGGCCTGTCGCCTTGACATCTGTGGTTATGAAGACCTTTGAACGTCTCGTGCTGGACCACCTTAAGAGCATCACAGGTCCCCTGCTGGACCCCCTGCAGTTTGCCTACCGAGCAAACAGGTCTGCGGATGATGCAGTCAACATGGGACTGCACTTCATCCGAGAACACCTCGACAGTGCAGGGACCTACGCGAGGATCCTGTTCGTGGACTTCAGCTCAGCGTTCAACGCCATCATCCCACCTGCCATCTGCCAGTGGATTTACAGATTCCTGACGGGCAGGACACAGCAGGTGAGGCTGGGAGAGACCACCTCATCCACACGCAGCATCAGCACTGGGGCGCCCCAAGGTTGTGTCCTCTCTCCGCTGCTCTTCTCTCTCTACACGAACGACTGCACCTTAGCGCACCCGGCTGTCAAACTCCTGAAGTTTGCAGATGACACCACTGTCATCGGCCTCATCAAGGACGGTGACGAGTCTGCATATCGAGAGGAAGTGGAGTGGCTGGAGCTGTGGTTCGGCCGACGCAACCTGGAGCTGAACACGCTCAAGACTGTAGAGATGATCGTGGACTTCAGGAGGCATCCTTCGCCACAGCTGGCCCTCACGCTGTCCAGCTGCCTTGTGTCAACTGTCGAGACCTTCAAATTCCTGGGAATTACATTCTCTCAGGCCCTGAAGTGGGCGACCAACATCAACTTCCTGCGGCTTCTGAGAAAGCACGGCCTGCCACGGGGGCTGCTGAGGAAGTTCTATACAGCGGTCATCGAATCAGTACTGTGTTCTTCCATCACAGTCTGGTTTGGTGCTGCTACAAAAAAGGACAAACTCCGACTGCAACGGACAATCAAAACTGCTGAAAGGATTGTCGGTACCCCCCTACCCACCCTTGAGGACTTGCACGCTGTGAGAACTAAGACAAGAGTGTGCAAAATCCTCTCGGACCCCCCACATTCCGGTCACCAGCTCTTCCAGCTCCTTCCCTCAGGTAGGCGCTACCGATCACTGCAAACTAGAACTAGCAGACATGCCAAAAGCTTCTTCCCTCTTGCAATCAACTTCTTAAACACCTAACCTACAATTCCATTACAACATGCTGCAATTTTTTTGACTTGAGTTATACATTACTCGTCCACTCACTGTAGTAGTCTCGCCACGCTGCACTATTTGCATATCTGTTGTTCACCAATACTGGCCACTCGTGCCAGTGAAGCATCTGCTCCATTTGCACACTGATTGAGGAGTATCTGCAACATTTGCACAATCAACATTGTCCCAGATTATTGCACTGCTCGTCACTTTAAACTGCATACACTCCTTGAAGTCTTGGCGCCCTTTGCAAACTATTGCAATATTAGTCATTCAAACTGCTCTAAGTACTAGAGGCACAATTGTAAAAAAAAACAAAAAAAAAAATTACCGGCATTACCAGACAACGAGCAACCCTTTATTGCTCAGTGACTGTTTTTTTTTTTTTTTTTGTCAATGTCTTTATGTCACAAAAGTGTTCTCTGTCAATTGACTGTCTGTTGTCGTACTATAGCGGCTCCAACTACTGGAGACAAATTCCTTGTGTGTTATTTTGGACATACTTGGCAAATAAAGATGATTCTGATTCTGATTCTGATTTTGATTATTCTAACATACTTCTCTGCCACTCCAGACTTCCGCATGCAGTACCACAGTTCCTCTCTGGGTACTCTGTCATCGTCTTTCTCGAGATCTACAAAGACACAAAGTAGCTCCTTCTGACCTTCTCTGTACTTTTCCATCAACATCCTCAAGGCAAATAATGCATCTGTGGTACTCTTTCTTGGCATGAAACCATACTGTTGCTCGTAAATACTCACTTCTGTCCTGAGTCAAGCCTCCACTACTCTTTCCCATAACTTCATTGTGTTGCTCATCAACTTTATTCCTCTATAGTTCCCACAGCTCTGCACATCACACTTGTTCTTAAAAATGGGCACCAGCACACTTTTCCTCGATTCTTCAGGCATCTTCTCACGCGCTAGAATTCTATTGAACAAGCTGGTCAAAAACTCCACAGCCACCTCTCCTAGATGCTTCCATACTTCCACAGGAATGTCATCAGGACCAACTGCCTTTGCATTTTTCATCCTATTTAATACCTTTCTAACTTCCCCCCTACTAATCATTGCCACTTCCTGGTCCACCACACTTGCCTCTTCTACTCTTCCTTCTCTCTAATTTCCACATTCATCAACTCCTCAAAGTATTATTTCCATTTATCTAGCACACTACTGGCACCAGTCAACATATTTCCATCTCTATCCTTGATCACCCTAACCTGCTGCACATCCTTCCCATCTCTAGCCCTCTGTCTGGCCAGCCTGAATAGATCATTTTCTCCTTCTTTAGTGTCCAACCTGCCATACATGTCATCATATGCCTCTTGTTTGGCCTTTGCCATGTGTCACCTTTCAATGTATTCCTTTCGCCTCTCCTCGGCCCTCTCAGTGTCCCACTTCTTCTTAGCTAACCTTTTTCCTTGTATGATTTCCTGTACTGTGAGGTTCTACCACCAAGTCTCCTTCTCTCCTTTCCTGCCAGAAGATACACCAAGTACTCTCCTGCCTGCCTCTCTGATCACCTTGGCTGTAGTGGTCCAGTCTTCTGGAAGCTCCTCCTGTCCACCGAGAGCCTGTCTCACCTCCTCCCAAAAAGCTGCACAACACTCTTCCTATCTCAGCTTCCACCACATGGTTCTCTGCTCTGCCTTTGTCTTCCTAATCTTCCTCCCCACCACCAGAGTCATCTTACACACCACCATCCTATGTTGTCTTGCCACACTTTCCCCTACCACAACCTTACAGTCAGTAACCTCCTTCAGATTACATTGTCTGCGCAAAATGTAATCCACCTGCGTGCTTCTACCTCCGCTCTTGTAGGATACCCTATGTTCCTGCCTCTTCTGGAAATGTCCATCCTTTTTGCAAAGTCTACCACAATCTGTCCCTCCAAGTGCCTTTACTGGATGCCGTACTTACCCATCACTTCTTCATCACCCCTGTTTCCTTCACCAACATGTCCATTTCAATCTGCACCAATGATGACTCTCTCTCTGTCTGGGATGCTCAGAACTACTTCGTCTAGCTCCTTCCAGAATTTCTCTTTCACCTCTAGGTCACATCCTACCTGTGGGGCATAGCCACTGATCACATTACATATAACACCCTCAATTTCAAGTTTCAGCTTCATCACTCGATCATATACTCTTTTCACCTCCAAGACATTCTTAGCCAACTAAAATAACCCCGACTCCATTTATCTTCCCATCTACACCATGGTAAAATAATTTAAACCCTGCCCCTAAACTTCTAGCCTTACTGCCTTTCCACCTGGTTTCCTGGACACACAATATATCACCCTTTCTCCTAATCATCATGTCAACCAACTCCCGAGATTTTCCTGTCATAGTCCCAACATTCAAAGTCTCCACATTCAGTTCTAGGCTCTGTGTGTTCCTCTTCTCTTTCTGCCGAAGAACCCGCGTTCCACCTTTTCTTCTGGCTGAATTTACGCCACTGGCCCCATCAACCTGCAGGGCGCCGGTGGCGGATGTTGTTAACCCGGGCCACGACCGATCCGGTATAGAATTCTTTGGATGAACGCTCATATTTGTTTGGCAAAGTTTTAGGCCGGATGCCCTTCCTGACGCAACCCTCTGCATTTATCCGGGCTTGGGACCGGCCTACAGTTTGCACTGGCTTGTGCCTCCCATAGGGCTGCATTATGCCCAAACGGGTGTAAACTTTTAAACGATAATAAGAACTAACTACACATTAGCAGTAATAGAGTAGGACACTTTGACCAAATACGTAATGATTAAAACCATCAGCGTTATATTGTTGCTTGTCATATTTTCCTCTAGTAAAGCAGTAAGTTCCACATGTAGCTATAGAGCAGTGATTTCCAACCTTTATAGCGCGAAGGCACATATGTTGCTATTTGTAAATCTCACAGCACACCAACAAACACAAATTTCACAAAAAGTAGATACCCAGTAATTACTGTATATACTTCCTGCCATCTAATAGAAGATCATTTATTTGTTGTCTGTCACTATGTCTCAATGGCATAAACAGAGGAACAAAGATACTAGTGATGGCGAGATGAGGCTTCATGAAGCATCGTAACGCTTCAGCCATTGGTTCGAGTAATGATCCATTTCTTGATGCTTTATGTGCACACAACACCACCTGCTGGCCATGTGTATAATTATAGGCAACTATCTTGGGCCACATAATGTGTGATGCATTGCAATATGGTGGTGGTTGTGGTACTTGGAAATGACTACGACTGACAAAATAATGTTTGACCAAATATTGCATCGACGTGAAATAATAAAATATTGTTTTAACGTATTCTGTGTGTGTAACTGTTTTTAAAATGGTAGTAATCATATACAGGTACATTTAAAAATTTGAATATGGTAGAAAACTCAACTGATTTCAGTATTGATACATATAGATTAATTATACTCTTGGGAAAAAAACAATTTATGCCTAAATTCTATTTTTTTTAATTATTCAATTGTTTCATCCTCGTTTGTTACATTATATTCTAGTTTCTAAAGGTGGTGAATTTGGAGTTGTCATTTGGTCGTAGCTATAATCATCCAAATTATACATGAATAAAAAAATCCTGAAATATTTCAGTGTGTGTGCTGCATCTCTATTATATGAGTTTCACTTTTTACATTGAACTACTTAACTAAATTCAGTTTTTGACATAATAATAATTTATTGAGATGTACCAGTACGGCAGCTTGTGTAATGTGTTTGTCAACTTTGGAGAATGGTTGACGGGGTCTACATCGCTGCCCCCTTCATTACTCGACATACGCCTCGAAGACTCGGCACAACCCGTAACATCACTAAACCATACATTATTTCTTGTAAAGGAATAATTTTTTGAGCAGTTAAGGAAATTTTCAGAATTTCCCACGGCACACCTGAAGATTGCTCATGGTGCACTGGTTGGGAATCACTGCTACAGAGAGCGAGACCTACAAAGTGTTGGTTTCTCAGTGCTTTGGTGAAAGTAGAATGTATTTTCAAGTCAGTTCGGTTTAAGTCCAAGTAAAGTCATGAGTCATTGCTATTTAAGCCCAAGTCGAGTTGCAAGTCTTTTAACATTTTGTCGAGTCAAGTCTAAAGACATCAAATTCATGACTCGAGTCCATACCTCTGTGCTAAGATACTGTATATTCTAAGGAAGTGTGTTTTAATAAGTTGAAATGTGTTTAAAGTGTAACCAAACAGGAGCAAGATGTCTTGTAAATTTGACATCACAGAGAAGTCTTGTTTAACAAGCCTGACAAAGAATGAATGAATTAAATAAATTGCAAAGTACGTGAAATCAGGCGTCAAATTGGTTAAGAATTGAGAGACTCTTTTAGCTTGCGGATATTTTCATGGCCAATTACACGCTACAGTATAATGGTAGGACTGGGTGAAGTTATTTATGAACAAGCAGTGCAATTCCACTGAATGGCTACTGCATGGAATAAGGGCGCTTGTTTTTTTGTTTTGTTTTTTAGATCAGGAAAATTTAGAAGGTGAAAGAGTTTTAAGCCATATCACAACAATTCAGGAATATATTGTTTTCAGTCTTTGCACATTTTCAGCACTTCAAATATGTGTAATGTATTTAGAAACAAAACATGAAAATAAGCTTGGTTGTACTTTAAAGTGTGTGGGAAGGTTTAAACTAAATTTTGTACATGGTTTTTAACGGTGGCCGACGGGCAAGTCCCATCAGGAGGACCGGTGAGCGTTGTGTGGCTCTGGAATGACACAAGACGAAAAACACATATGCAGATAAAACAACTACAAAAGAAAAATGCTGCAAGGTAAAAATGCTGTAATCACACAAAACAACAGCAAAAGAAAATACTGCAAGTATAAAAACGCTGCAATCACAGAAAACTGTAAAAGAAAAATGCTGCAATCATAAAAAAACAACAACAACGCACAAAAATCCCACAACAACTCCAAGAGAGAAACACACAAAACACATGTACAAATCCCAAAACAACTGCAAAATCCTGCGAATTCACGCAACACAACGATAGTCCGCCAGGCCACTAAGGGGCGCGACCTCCTAGATGGACCGGTCCTGTGCGACCAGGGACACAACAGATATGTATAGGTCCAAATGACGTGCCCATTTTTAACTCCACGCCGACGGTGACGCTAAGCTAGGAGGGTCAACGTCCTCAGCGCATTCCACGTGCGTAGACGGCGAGAAAACCAAAAGACCAAAGATGCCGGCACACTGTGCTGTATACGGTTGCGCAAAACACCGTACAGTTACAACAAGGATACTAGGAGTCCGTTTCACACACACACACACACACACACACACACACACACACACACACACACACACACACATATATATATATATATATATATATATATATATATATATATATATATATATATATATATATATGTATATATATTGTAGTTGCTTTTTTATCCAATGTTGCATATTGATTACATATGGTTTGGCGTTGACAAAACAGTAACGTTCATGAAAATCAGTTGACAAATGAGCAAGTTAAACGACTTAATGTCAATGTCCATCCATAGCCTTTTATGGGACCGATGAGTCGATGGCATTGTTTCATATCGCTGACTGTGTCAACGACTTTTCAATAGTACAATCGATTCACTATCTTTGAAGTGACGTTCACAGTGCGACTGAGTAGTGGATGTTCCCATTGTGTAGCGGAACACAAACACAACATTAGCCTCACTCACATGACTCGGTCACCTGATAAAAGTCGGGTTTTTTTTTTGGGTTTCTCACCTAAGCGTCCATTTGCTCAGTCATTGTTGCGACTTCGGATTCGCAACTTTCCGAGCACGATAATGAGGAGTTTTTATCTGTTTCTTTTGTCGGCGTCAGTCTTGTCGAGCGACGCGATTGTTAGGTAAGAAAATCAAATTGTTGAACGTGTTGTTGTTTAGATGCTCAGTCATTCGAGTTAGCCCTGTTAGCACTGTTTCTTTGAAACGCACAAGAAGGGACGAATGGGCACACGTGCACACATTATACTGATTATTTTCTGACAGTATTAACTGTGTACAGCAGGCTTTTGTTACTAGGCGCGGTAATGCGTAGCTTTCTGTTGGAGCCATGTTTAGTTTTTCTAATTCAGAACCGTATGCTTAAATTGTATTTGATGTACTGCGTGTTGGTCGTCAGTGTAATAGCGAAAACCACGGATAATAAAAAAACAACACTGATTAATTAGTTAATGATTTAAAAAAAAAAAAAATTACAACGCATTAAATATTCAGTCTCCTCCAAAAGAATTGGAACGGCAAGGTCATTCCATTTGTTTTTGTTGTATTCCGAAGACATTTGGGTTTCAGATCAAAAGATAATTAGCAGTCAAACGTTCAGAATTCCAGCATTTGTTTCATGCTATTTACATCTAGATGTGTTAAACAACACAGGACAGCCCACCTTTTGTTTGAAGCCAGATGACAAAATGAACACCATTCTTGTTCTCTGATACAGAATTCCCTTAAAGAAATTCCGCTCCATCAGGCGCGAATTGACCGACTCGGGGAGGACTGCAGAGGCGCTTGTGGCCAACAAGCACTCCCTCAAGTACAACTTTGGCTTTCCCTCTAGTACTGGACCAACTCCTGAGACCCTAAAGAACTACCTGGATGTAGGCATCCCACTCTTACAAATGTTTCTTTTTCCTCTTCACACTTATTACTTTTACCTCCCAAGTCCCTAGTTACGTTTATCCTAACGTGTTTCACCAGTGTTATACATAAGAACGGTTAGATTACAAAGTCGCAGTGGACATAATGAAATACCTAACTGTTTTGATGATGAAACTTGGAACAAGGGTTTGGGTTTGAGCTCCATACTGATACTCTTTCAACATGATTTTGTGTCAAGTACTGACTCACAAAGCAAAGGAACTGGCAGTTAAATGTGAGTTTTGAAACTCTCAACCACCAAAGGAAATACTTTATCATCATCTTTGGAGCAAAGCATGGACTCATTACCATAAAATCGCTGACCTGTAGATATCGCTAGGGGTAAGAAGTTAAGTCACGTTTTGCGGGCTAACAGATTAATCAACTAAAGCCATGGTTTTCGAAGAGGGGGTCTCTGGACTCTTGGGCCTCCGCGAGCAATAGGTTAGGGATCCATGAAATTAAAGTGCAACAAAAGAATACAGTTATGGAATATTAAAGTTTATCGATTTATTTATGTTTTTACATTTATTTCTATAAGGCTAAGACATTTAAAATGCAAATGGTTCATATAACATCCAGGGAACCTCTGAAGTCTTGCATATAGAAAGAGGAACTTTAATGGATTTCAGTAACTTGGAATACATTTTGCAATGGCCTTTGACACAACTGTGTTTTGGTCACATGAAACGGACATTTTTGTCAGCTAAAGAGTTTTGTAAAGAAATCGCTGTTGGATTGGCCATGACTTGGACTGCTTGACCTGCTTCCTCTTAACAGTCGCTGATGCAAACAGCTACAGCGTCTCATATTGCTGATGAGAATAGAACAGACTGACTTATATTTATTTCTAATCATTCAAAGTACATTTCTAGCTGAATTAGCTCTACAATGGTTTTTGTTTAGACCAGTTCGAAATGCGTCATTGCAAGCTTCCAAGATTAGTCTGTAAAATGTTAATAAGTCTTATGTTGCCACCAGGCCCAATATTACGGCGAGATTGGCCTGGGCACACCCCCTCAGCCCTTCACTGTGGTCTTTGACACTGGTTCTTCCAACCTGTGGGTTCCATCCATCCACTGCTCCCTCCTTGACATCGCTTGCTGTAAGTCATTCTTGATATGAAAAAGCACCTCTATAAGTCAGGCTGTTAAATCTCATTCATTCATGCAAACCTTTTTTATATATGTATATATTTTTTGTAGTGCTTCATCACAAATATAACTCTGCCAAGTCCAGCACGTATGTAAAGAATGGCACTTCTTTTGCGATCCAGTACGGAAGCGGCAGTTTGTCGGGCTACCTCAGTCAGGACACGTGTACCGTAAGCTTGAAACATGAAGCTGTATCAAGTAAATGATCTTTCGATCAGAAAAATGAAATTCTTCAGCTTCTTTGCTCGCTCACCTTTCTAGATTGGAGCCATAGCTGTGGAGAACCAGCTCTTTGGGGAGGCTATAAAGCAGCCCGGGGTGGCTTTTATTGCTGCCAAGTTTGACGGGATCCTGGGCATGGCCTATCCACGCATCTCTGTGGATGCTGTGGCACCAGTCTTTGACAACATCATGAGCCAGAAGAAGGTGGAGCAGAACGTGTTCTCATTCTACCTGAACAGGTGAGGAACATACCTTCATGGCATTGTACTGAAATGGCAGGGAACATAATCGTGTTAAAAGACCATGTTTATGTGATGTTTGTTTAAAAAAATAAATAAAAATAAAAAGAAACAAATTGGAAATAAGCACATTACTTTCAATCTAATGGAGGAAATGCAAAAAAGCTAATTTGTTTCATTTGTGTGTACACTCTAAAAATAACACATTGTTGACGCACTGGTTGATTTTAATTTTTTGGTACAAACCTGCCACTGGTTAAAAACTGAGTAAGCTCTAACTGACAATTTCTCAGTTACATTCTACAGCAGAAGCCATGGTTAGCAGAAAAACATGGGATACAAAAAACATCGCATATCTATTGGAAAAAATATGACAATGGGAAAGTACAGAAAATAGTAAAAATAAAAAATAATATATATATATTCATTTTCCCCCACATTAACATGGCACCCCATATTGACAGAAAAAACAGAATTGTTGAAACCTTTGTAAATTTATTAAAAAAGAGCGAAATATCACACAGCCATAAGTATTCAGACACTCATATATTTAACTCGGGTCATGTCCATTTCTTCTGATCATCATTAAAATGGTTCTGTACCTTCATTGGAGTCTAGCTGTGTTTGATTATTCTGATTGGACTTGATTCGGAAAGCTACACCCCTGTCTATATAAGACCTTACAGCTCACAGTGCATGTCGGACCAAATTAGAATCATGAGGTCAAAGGAAGTGCCTGAGGAGCTCAGACAGAATTGTGGCAAGGCACAGATCTGGCCAAGGTTACAAAAAAGGTTTCAGCTGCACTTAAGGTTACAAAGAGCACAGTGGCCTCCATAATCCTGAAGTGGAAGACTTTTGGGACGATCAAAACTCTTCCTAGAGCTGGCTGTCCGGCCAAACTGAGCAATCGGGGGAGAAGAGCCTTGGTGAGAGAGGTAAAGAAGAACCCAAAGATCACTGTGGCTGAGCTCCAGAGATGCAGTTGGAACATGGGAGAAAGTGCTAGAAAGTCAACCATCACTGCAGCCCCCCACCAGTCGGGGCTTTATGGCAGAGTGGCCCAACGGTAACCTCTCCTCAGTGCAAGACACATGAAAGCCCGCATGGAGTTTGCTAAAACACACCCGAAGGACTCCAAGAGAGATAAGATTCTCTGGTCTGATGAGACCAAGATAGAACTTTTTGGCCTTAATTCTAAGCGGTATGTGTGGAGAAAACCAAGCACTGCTCATCACCTGTCCAATACAGTCCCAACAGTGAAGCATGGTGGTGTCAGCATCATGCTGTGGGGGTGTTTTTCAGCTTCAGGGACAGGACGACTGGTTGCAATCAAAGGAAAGATGAATGCGGCCAAGTACAGTGATATCCTGGACGAAAACCTTCTCCAGAGTGCTCAGGACCTCAGACTGGGCCGAAGTTTCACCTTCCAACAAGACAATGACCCTAAGCACACAGCTAAAATAATGGAGTGGCTTCAGAACAACTCCGTGACTGTTCTTGAATGACCCAGCCAGAGCCCTGACTTAAACCCAATTGAGAATCTCTGGAGAGACCTAAAAATGGCTGTCCACAAACATTCACCATCCAACCTGACAGAATTGGAGATGATCTGCAAGGAGGAATGGCAGAGGATCCCCAAATCCAGGTGTGAAAAACTCATTCCCAAAAAGACTCATGGCTGTATTAGCTCAAAAGGGTGCTTCTACTAAATACTGAGCAAAGGGTCTGAATACTTATGGCTGTGTGATATTTCAGTTTTCTTTTTTAATAAATCTGCAAACATTTCAGTTTTCTTCTGTCAATATGGGGTGCTATGTGTACATTAATGAGGAAAACAAATAACTTAAATGATTTTAGCAGATTGCTGCAATATAACAAAGAGTGAAAAATGTAAAGCCTCTTTATATTCCCGCGGTTCTGCGGCCGACGAGGCCCGCATGGCATCACGTGACTGACGAATTGCCCCATTTGGCGCGAACACAGCAAAAATAGTTGCTGCGCGTCGAACGCCGCGGCGATCATCTCTCATGATTGGTCCGTTTTAGTCACATGCTGTGGTGACGTAGACAGCGTTCCCCTTGGTTCCACATACCACCGCTGCCTTCTTGATCGGTTTTGCAGCATAATTAAAGGTATCTTCTGGGTATCTCTGTCCATTTGTTCTAGCAGACACTGTTCCACGGTCGCCATTGTTGTTGCTTTGTTCCTGGTTACTGAAAGGAAAGTAAAAACTGCTACCGGAAATGGCCCAAAAAATTGCAGAGGGAACTCCACTCTGTGTTGTCCTAGTCAATACCAGCCGTAGCGACACCCCTGACTTGGAGATGAACTGCAGTACATTTTAAAAACTGCATGTGTGGGTTGCGCTCGAGTATTAAGGTAAACTACGCGAGGGACAGCCGCAGGGACGTCAGCGCGGCCGCCATCCACGCGAGTATAAAGTATAAACCTCCAGCCTTGTCACAAAGCGAGATGGCCATCAAGTCTGTACAAGTTAACTTGTAGTTTGTGTTATCTAATCCTTGTTGTATTTCTTGACCTAAATACGAATTAGTACAAGTCTCACAAACGAGTAATGAGAGTTTATATGGATCTGCTTTAGGAACCCTGATACTGAGCCAGGTGGCGAGCTGCTGCTGGGAGGAACGGACCCCAAATACTACACTGGTGATTTCAGCTATGTCAACGTCACCCGTCAAGCCTACTGGCAGATCCACATGAACTCGTAAGTGCTCTGATGCTCCTGGCCAGTCAGACAAATCACTGGGGGGGTGTAAAGTGTAGTGCGCAGGTGCTTTGAGTTTAGTAGATGATTAGTGTGTGACACTCAGTTTAAAACATGTATGGCCTCCAAAATTTGGGCTGATTTCATCACAGTATTCACATTTTTTGAATTCCTGATTTTGTGGGTTTTATGAGCTGGAAGCCCAAATTATGTAAAAATAAACAAATACTTGAAATTGTGTGCCCTGAATCTATAATTTATGAAAGTTTAACCTTTTGAATGGAACTACGGAAATAAACCATCCATCCATTTTCTACCGCTTATCCGGGTCGGGTCGCGGGGGCAGTAGCTTTAGCAGGGACGCCCAGACTTCCCTCTCCCCAGCCACTTCATCCAGCTCTTCCGGAGTGATCCCGTTCCCAGGCCAGCCGAATGACGTAGTCTCTCCAGCGTGTCCTGGGTCGTCCCCGGGGTCTCCTCCCGGTGGGACGTGCCCGGAACACTTCACCAGGGAGGCGTCCGGGAGGCATTCGAATCAGATGCCCCAGCCACCTCATCTGGCTCCTCTCAATGCGGAGGAGCAGCGGCTCTACTCTGAGATCCTCCCGGATGACCGAGCTTCTCACCCTATCTCTAAGGGAGAGCCCGGACACCCTGCGGAGGAAACTCATTTCGGCCGCTTGTATCCGAGATCTCGTTCTTTCGGTCACGACCCACAGCTCATGACCATAGGTGAGGGTAGGAACGAAGATCGACCGGTAAATTGATAGCTTCGCCTTTCGGCTTCGCTCCTTCTTTACCACAACGGACCGATACAAAGTCCGCATCACTGCAGACGCTGCACCGATCAGTCTGTCGATCTCCCGTTCCATTCTTCCCTCACTCGTGAACAAGACCCCAAGATACATGAACTCCTCCACTTGGGGCAGGATCTCATCCCCGACCTGGAGAGGGCATGCCACCCTTTTCCGACTGAGGACCATGGTCTCAGATTTGCATCTCTGCATCTTTTTGCACAATTGTTTTTTGTCAATGTCTTTATGTCCCCAAAGTGTTCTGTAAATTGACTGTTTGTTGTTTGTTGTACTAGAGCGGCTCCAACTACCGGAGACAAATTCCTTGTGTGTTTTGGACATACTTGGCAAATAAAGATGATTCTGATTCTGATTTGGAGGTGCTGATTCTCATCCCAGCCGCTTCACACTCGGCTGCGAACTGCTCCAGTGAGAGTTGGAGGTCACGGCTTGATGAAGCCAACAGAACCACATCATCAGCAAAAAGCAGAGATGCAATACTGAGGCCACCAAACCGGACCCCCTCTTCGCCTTGAAATTCTTTCCATAAAAGTTAACAGAATCGGCGACAAAGGGCAGCCTTGGCGGAGTCCAACCCTCACCGGGAACGAGTCCGACTTACTGCCGGATATGCGGACCAAACTCTGACTCCGGTCGTACAGGGACCGAACAGCCCGTATCAGGGGGTTCGGTACCCCATACTCCTGAAGCACCCTCCACAGGACTCCCCGAGGGACACGGTCGAACGCCTTCTCCAAGTCCACAAAACACATGTAGACTGGTTGGGCGAACTCCCATGCACCCTCGAGGACCCTGCCGAGGGTGTAGAGCTGGTCCACTGTTCCACGGCCAGGACGAAAACCACACTGCTCCTCCTGAATCTGAGATTCGACTTCCCGACGGACCCTCCTCTCCAGCACCCCTGAATAGACCTTACCAGGGAGGCTGAGCAGTGTGATCCCCCTGTAGTTGGAACACACCCTCCGGTCCCCCTTCTTAAAAAGGGGGACCACCACCCCAGTCTGCCAATCCAGAGGCACTGTCCCCGATGTCCAGGCGATGTTGCAGAGGCGTGTCAACCAGGACAGCCCCACAACATCCAGAGCCTTTAGGAACTCCGGGCGAATCTCATCCACCCCCGGGGCCCTGCCACCGAGGAGCTTTTTAACCACCTCGGTGACCTCGAGCCCGCCTCAGAGATCCCAGACTCTGCTCCCTCATGGGAAAGCGTGTCGGTGGAATTGAGGAGGTCTTCGAAGTATTCTCCCCACCGACTCACAACGTCCGGAGTCGAGGTCAGCAGCGCCCCATCCCCACTAAACACAGTGTTGGTGGTGCACTGCTTTCCTCTCCTGAGACGTCGGATGGTGGACCAGAATTTCCTCGAAGCCGTCCGGACGTCTTTCTCCATGGCCTCACCGAACTCCTCCCATACCAGAGTTTTTGCTTCAGCGACCACCAGAGCTGTATTCCGCTTGGCCACCCGGTACCCATCAGCTGCCTCAGGAGTCCCACAGGCCAAAAAGGCCCAGTAGGACTCCTTCTTCAGCTTGACGACATCCCTCACCGTTGGTGTCCACCAACGGGTTCGGGGATTGCCGCCACGACAGGCACCGACCACCTTACGGCCACAGCTCCGGTCGGCCGCCTCAGCAATGGAGGCGTGGAACATGGTCCACTCGGACTCGATGTCCCCAGCCTCCCCCGGAACATGAGCAAAGTTCTGTCGGAGGTGGGAGTTGAAACTCCTTCTGACAGGGGATTCTGCCAGATGTTCCCAGCAGACCCTCACAATACGTTTGGGCCTGCCACGTCGGACCGGCATCTTCCCCCACCATCGGAGCCAACTCACCACCAGGTGGTGATCAGTTGACAGCTCCGCCCCTCTCTTCACCAGAGTGTCCAAGACATGTGGCCGCAAGTCCGGTGACACGACCACAAAGTCGATCATCGAACTGCGACCTCGGGTGTCCTGGTGCCAAGTGCACATGTGGACACCCTTATGCTTGAACATGGTGTTCGTTATGGACAATCCATGACGAGCACAGAAGTCCAATAACAGAACACTGATCGGGGGGGCCGTTCCTCCCAATCACGCCCTTCCAGGTCTCACTGTCATTGCCCATGTGAGCATTGAAGTCCCCCAACAGAACAATGGAGTCCCCAGTGGGGGCGCTCTCCAGCACCCCCTCCAAGGACTCCAAAAAGGGTGGGTACTCTGAACTGCTGTTTGGTGCATAGGCACAAACAACAGTCAGGACCCGTCCCCCCACCTGAAGGCGGAGGGAGGCTACCCTCTCGTCCACCGGGGTGAACCCCAACGTACAGGTGCCGAGCCGGGGGGCAATAAGTATACCCACACCTGCTCGGCGCCTCTCACCGTGGGCAACTCCAGAGTGGAAGAGAGTCCAACCCCTCTCGAGAGGACTGGTACCAGAGCCCAAGCTGTGTGTGGAGGAGAGTCAGACTATATCTAGTCGGAACTTCTCGACCTCACACACCAGCTCGGGCTCCTTCCCTGCCAGAGAGGTGAAATTCCACGTCCCTAGAGCCAGCTTCTGTAGCCGGGGATCGGATCGCCAAGGTCCTGCCTTCGGCCACCGCCCAGCTCACACTGCATCCGACGGAAATAAACCTTTCCATGATATTCAGATTTTTCTTGGAAAGGGTCTGTATAAATGTGTGTATGTGTGTGTTCATAAATCGCACTTGTTCCAAATTGCCAAGCTCGTGCACGCCGAGCCACAGAAATTCCTCCAAAGGACCATATATGGTAGCAACAATCCCTTTACGAATACAGGGCTCTCTAAAGAAGAGGGCGGAGAAAATGAATAGCTCCACGAGACTGACATTGATTGGGGGAAAAGTGGCAATGTAACACAGCTGTAATTTAACTTTTATGGGTTACAGAAACAAAACAAAAAAGAACTTTGAAATAAGTAATTCAGGAGTCACCAACAATATGAAAAAATGACGTGGGACATTCGGAAAATTCAACCGCTGCTGTTAATTCTAACAATCACAGTCTCGGAAATAGAAATAAATGGTTTGACATCAAACTCGATGCCCAAAAAATGTGCCCACAGATGAGAAGTATCGTTAATTAACGGGCAGGACGCAATTATTGCAAGCGTTATTGGGGACACATCATGAAAACTATGAAGTATTCTCAACCATGGATGTGTACACTTCTGACACATCCATGGCTTGATAAATGAAATGAGCTCACCTGCGACCCTAATGAGGATAAGCAGTATAGAAGATGGTTGGATGATATTTACTGGTGTGTGCATTTCAGGTTGCAAGTGGGCAGCCAGCTGAGTTTGTGCAAAGGCGGTTGTGAAGCTATCGTGGACACCGGCACATCTCTGATCACCGGCCCGGCTGCAGAGGTCAGGGCTCTGCAGAAAGCCATCGGAGCCACTCCACTCATCCAGGGAGAGGTGAGATGAAACTTTGGGCCTATTGGTGATTTTGATTTTTCAGATCCATCCAGTTCACATTCTAAACACTGAGCGATCAATGCCAGTTAGCGTTTGAAATCGGGCCGCTGTGAAGAATTAGGAGTGCAGCCTCTAACCAATGGGCCACCATCACTTTTTAAGGCTTTGAGATTTGCATATAAAAGGGAAACCACACTCAAAATATTCTGTATTATTACGATTACTGTCAACGTGTTGTGTGTGCATGTTGAAATTGCAAAATCAATATTGTTGTTAAAGCTCTATATATATATTTTTTTTTTTTTAAATAAAAAGATACACCAATCTATGGCCAAAATGCTCACCAAGAGGGCTGATTTAATGTGACTAATATAGATAGTGTTTTTGAATTCAGGGAACTTGCACTCCTACTTTCTTAAGGGTTCCTTTATTACATATAGTACATTTGTTTTTCTGTTGGAGAGCTTTTAGGAATTACAAATGAACATTTAATGACCAAACATTAAAAAATGTTGTCGAGGAAGGAGGCTGAGTGTTTAGTAATAAATGCAAAATATGACTATGAAATCATGATATAATAAATTTTGTATGTTCATCTTGTGACACACAAGCTGTCTTGTGTGTCAGACGTGTAAAACATTCACATTTGTCTTTCAGTACATGGTGAACTGTGATAAGATCCCTTCACTGCCTGTAATCACTTTCAATGTGGGCGGCCAGTCCTATAAGCTGACTGGAGACGAGTATGTCCTTAAGGTGAGAACATGTGTATCTCTTTCTTGTCCAGCAGGGGCCAACAGAGATTGGCCAAATGCTAAATAATTCAACTCTTGTGACCCAGTGTGACATCACCAGAAGAAAAACAGATGCAGCTTTGTTTCATTTAACAAATTCATGAGGGGGCAGCTTTGTTATTCAGAGAGATTAGTTGTTTCTGATTCCTGTTACAAGCTGTGTGCCAACTTTGAGATTTTGGCATATTTATTCCAAAATGCCAAAACAACAGCACACCCTGATTGAGTCTCTAAACTGCAGGTGAGCCAAGCTGGAAAGACCATTTGTCTGAGTGGCTTCATGGGTCTGGACATCCCTCCCCCAGCTGGCCCCCTGTGGATTCTGGGAGACGTCTTCATCGGCCAGTACTACACCGTGTTTGATCGAGAGAACAACAGGGTTGGCTTTGCAAAGTCCAAATAAGTACAAAAGAGCTGAATACAAGTGGCGGTACAGTGCTAAAAATCCACATTTTGAAAGGCATAGGTATATACCTGTGCTGCACAACTTTTGTTGCTTTGTAATCAAACCCCATTTAGCAAAAGGCTATGTGTAGAGGTGTCTCGCACTCCACTGAAACGATTGGTTATTGTTTTTAGAAGTGATGGGTGTGCTGATTACGAAAGATGAGCTGGTTTTCATTTTCATCAGGGACTTGTTTTAAACTGTCACCTTAATTAAATGCAGTTTTAGGGAAAGGTGACCCTCTACTACAGACTTTGGGAAGTATTTTATTGTGATTGCCCTGAATACCTAAATAAACTCAATTAAAATGATCATGAGTGTTTATTTCGTGATGTGAAAATTGTTTTAAAAAGACTACAAGAGCAGTCAGTCTTTTCTGGCTACAAGGCTGTATGGAATAGCTGAACATCTAAAGTATTGTTAAATTGTATGCAAAGTAGGAAGATTAACTAGTTTAATATGTTTTCCCAAGTTTACTCCTTCAGCTAATCAAAGCATTCTGGGCTTGTTGGTTAATACACAATCGAAGTTATTAAAAATTAAACTGAGTTGCAGGAGGACATTAAGCAATTTGCACCAAGGTGATCTTTTGTCTATTTTATTTGTAAACACTATACACAACCATGGTTTAACGTGTATGTATGTAGATGTGTGTGTGTGTGTGTGTATATATATATATATATATTCTATACTACTATCCTCACTAGAGTCGTGGGCGTGCCTATCCCAGCTATCTTCGGGTGAGAGGCAGGGTACACCCTGAACTAGTCGCCAGCCAATCGCAGGGTACATATAAACAAACAACCATTTACAGTCACACCTACGGACAACTTCGTCTTCAATCAACCTACCACGCATGTTTTTGGGGTGTGGGAGGAAACCGGAGTACCTGGAGAAAACCCATGCGGGCACGATTACCCAAGTAATCCATAAATTCAAAGAAAGTAGAACAAAGAAGCTCAGAAATGTGTAGTAATGTGAAATGACACAGGGAAAGGGTATTGAGCACACCAACTGCTATTTATTTAACACTTTGTACAAAAGCCTTTGTTTGTAATAACAGCTTCAAGACGCCTCTTGTACGGAGAAACTAGTCACACACATTGCTCTGGTGTGATTTTGGCCCATTCCTCCTCACAAGCAGTCTTCAAATCTTGATGGTTCTGTGGGCGTCTTTTCTGGACCTTGAGTTTCAGTTCCTTCCATAGATTTTCGATTGGATTCAAGTCAGGTGATTGGCTAGGCCATTCTAGGAACCTTTTTTTTCTTCTCTCTTTCTTTGAAACCAATTGAGAGTTTTCTTGCCAGTATGTTTTTGATCATTATCCTGATTAAATATCCACCCTTGTTCAATTTTTGTCATCCCTGTATATGGCAGCAGATGCTTGTCAAGAATCTCTCTGTACATTTACCCATTCATCATTCCTTCAATGCGTGGTGAGCGTGCATACAGGCCATGGGGGCGGAGTACATTACTGTTTTCCTTGTGACAACAGTACCTGCAAATTCCATATCTTTTTGAAGCTCTCCATAGGCGGTCCTTGGCTCTTGGACAACTCTTGTGATTTTTCTTTGCACTCCTCTGTCAGAAATCTTGAAAGAAGCACCTGATCGAGGCAAATTTATGGTGGTATGATTGGCTTTCCACTAACGTATTATGGCCCCAACCGTGCTCACTGGAACGTTTAGAAACTTAGATATGCGCCTGCAACCAATGTCATCGTTATGTTTTGCAGCAATTAGTTTGCGATGGTCTTTAGACAGCTCTCTGCTCTTACCCATCATGAGATATGTCTTGATTCACACCTTGGCAATGAAACGTTTTTGTAGGCCATCAATTATGATTGAACCAGCTGATATTCATTTGCACTGAAAAGGGGCTGGATTGCTGTTTGATTATTGATAGATTTTAGGTGTTGTCTTGGCCTTCCATGCCTTTTTGCACCTCCCTTCATGTGTTCAATACTTTTTCCCTGTGTCATTTCACATTTTTACATACAACTTAATTTCTAATCTTATTTGTTCTACTTTCTTTGTATGTATGCATTACTTGGATTGTCCCCAACATCTGGTGAAATTTTCAGGGCAATAGCACCTTCAAAAGTACATTTAGTGAGAAAAATACTTATTTCAGCCATTGTATATATACACAGACCATTTCCAAAAAAAATTTAATATCATGGAAAATATCTTTATTTCCACAATTCCATTAAAAAAGTTAAACTTTTCATAGATTATACAATTTAAACACTTTCAAGTATATTTATTTTTACATAATTTGGGTTTCAGATAATAAAACCCACAAAATCAGGAATTCAAAAAATACTGTGAAGAAATCAGCCCAAATTTTGCAGGCCATAAATGTTTTAATCTGTCACACACCAATCATCTACTAAACTCAAAGCACCTGAACTGGTTTCCCAAGTGTCATTAAATTGCTTCAGTTTGGTTCAATTGTCTCAGTTGGGCACAATCTGGGGAAGACTGCAGACTTGACAACTGGCCAGGAGACCATCATTGATACCCTCCATAGGATGGGTAAGCCACAAAAGTTCATAGCTAAGGAGGCTGGTTGTTCACAGAGTGCTGTGTCCAAAAATATCAATGGAAGGACAAAATGTGGCAGGAGAAGATGCACCAGCAAGAGATGACCGTGGGCTTTAGCGGATTATCATAGAGAGAAGATTCAAGAATGTAGCCGAGATACAGAGAGAGTGGAACGAGGCAGGAGTCACAGCTTCAAAAACCACCACATTTAGATGCATCCGGGAGATGGGCTACAACTGTCCTGAGGGGAAGCCACTTCTGAGCCTTAGCCAACATAGGAAGCATCTCAACTGGGCCAAGGAGAAGAAGGACTGGACTGTTGGCCAGTGGTCCTGGGTCCTCTTTTCCGATAAAAGTAAAGTGTGTCTTACATTCGGGAATCAAGGTCCAAGGGTTTGGAAGAAGACCGATCCAAGAAGAGAACCCAAGCTGCCTGAGGTCCAGTGTGAAATATCCACAGTCAGTCATGATTTGGGGTGTAATGTCCAGTGCAGGTGTTGGTAAACGCTGCTATCTTAAATCCTAGGTCACCGCAACAGTCTACCATAATATTTTAGAGGACTTCATGATTCCTTCTACTGAGGATCTGTATGGAGATGCAGATTTCATCTTCCAGCAGGACTTGGCCCCTACCCATACCGCCAGAAGCACCAAAACCTGGTTTGATGCCCATGCCATCACAGTGCTTGACTGGCTAGCCAACTCGCCGGATCTAAACCCCATTGAGAATCTATGGGGTATTATCAAGAGGAAAATGAGGCGCACCAGACCCAAGAACAAAGAAGAACTGACAGCAAGCATTAAGGAGATCTGGGCTTCCATACCTCCCAGGCAATGCCACAGGGTGATTGCCTCAATGTCACGGCACATCGAGGCAGTGATTAAAGCAAAGCGATTCCCAACCAAGTATTGATTAACATATCGTTTTGAAAGTACCATTTATTGATTGATTTAATGTGACCCTAATTTCTTTTCTTTTTTCTTTTTCTACAAAAAAATGAGTGGGGATTTCTTCACAGTATTCTAATGTTTTGAATTCCCGATTTCGTGGGTTTTATGAGCTGGAAGCCCAAATTATGTAAAAATAAACAAGTACTTGAAATTGTTTAAATTGTGGGCCCTGAATCTATAGTCTCTCAAACTTTAACTTTTTGAATGGAATTATAGAAATAAATAAACTCTTCCATGATATTATTTTTTTTGGGGGAAAGGGTGTGTGTGTGTGTGTGTATATATATATATATATATATATATATATATATATATATATATGACATCTGATAGAGTTCCCCTCTTCTCTCAGCTTCAAAATGGTTTGCTTTTTCCCCCCCATAGACGGTTCTCAGGTCTTAATGTTTGCTTAACAGCAAATGCAGTTTTCACAAGTGAAACCCAAAGCCAAAAACAAACACTGTTTAAGCAATCAATCTAAAACACAACACCTGAGCAAAGAGAAACACCCATCAGTCACATGTTCCAATACTTTTGCTCACTTGAAAAGTGGGTGGCCTCAAACAAAATGTGCTCTGTCCTGAGTTGTTTAACACATCTAGATGTAAATACCATGAAATAAAAGCTGGAATTCTGAACTTTTGTCTCATATTCCATCTTTTCATCTGAAACCCAAATGTCTTCAGTATACAACAAAAACAAAGAAATTGACCTTTTGGAGGGGACTGTATGTATATGTGTATATGTATACAGTGGGGCAAAATAGTATTTAGTCAGCAACCAATTGTGCAAGTTCTCCCACTTAAAAAGATGAGAGAGGCCTGTAATTTCCATCATAGGTATACCTCACCGATGAGATACAAAATGAGGAAAGAAAAATAAATCCAGAAAATCACATTGATTTAAAAAAAAAAAAATTTTTTTAAAGAAATTATTAGCAAATTATGGTGGAAAATAAGTTTATGGTCACCAAAGGTTCATCTCAATACTTTGTTATATACCCTTTGTGGGTATATAACAAAGTAAAATCATTTAAGTTAATTTTTTCCCTCATTAATGTACACACAGCACCCCATATTCACAGAAAAAAAATGGAATTTTTAAATGTTTTGGAGATTTATTAAAAAATAAAAACTGAAATATCACACAGCCATAAGTATTCAGACCCATTGCTGTGACATTTATATATTTAACTCAGGTGCTGTCCATTTCTTCTGATCACCCTTGAGATGGTTCTACATTGGAGTCCAGCTGTGTTTGATTATACTGATTGGACTTGATTAGGAAAAGCCACACACCTATCTATATAAGACCTTACAGCTCACAGTGCATGTCATGAGGTCAAAGGAACTGCCTGTAGAGCTCAGAGACAGAATTGCGGCAAGGCACAGATCTGGCCAAGGTTACAAAAAGAAATCTGCTGCACTTAAGGTTCCTAATAGCACAGTGGCCTCCGTAATCCTTAAATGGAAGATGTTTGGGACAATCAGAACCGTTCCTAGAGCTGGCCGTCTGGCCAAACTGAGCAATCGGGGGAGAGAGGTAAAGAAGAACCCAAAGATCACTGTGGCTGAGCTCCAGAGATGCAGTCGGGAGATGGGAGAAAGTTCTAGAAAGTCAACCATCACTGCAGCCCTCCACCAGTCGGGGCTTTATGGCAGAGTGGCCAGACGGAACCCTCTCCTCAGTGCAAGCCACATGAAAGCCCATAAGGAGTTTGCTATAAAAAAATCAAAACAAACAAAAAAACACCTGAAGGACTCTAAGACGGTGAGAAATGAGATTCTCTGGTCTGATGAGACCAAGATAGAACTTTTTGGCCTTAATTCTAAGCGGTATGTGTGGAGAAAACCAGGCACTGCTCATCACCTGTCCAATACAGTCCCAACAATGAAGCATGGTGGTGTCAGCATCATGCTGTGGGTGTGTTTTTCAGCTGCAGGGACAGGACGACTGGTTGCAATCGAAGGAAAGATGAATGCGGGCAAGTACAGAGATATCCTGGATGAAAACCTCCAGAGTGCTCAGGACCTCAGACTGGGCCGAAGATTCACCTTCCAACAAGACAATGACCCGAAGCACACAGCTAAAATAACAAAGGAGTGGCTTCAGAACTACTCTGTGACTGTTCTTGAATGGCCCAGCCAGAGCCCTGACTTAAACCCAATTGAGCATCTCTGGCGAGACCTGAAAATGGCTGTCCACCAACGTTCATCATCCAACCTGACAGAAAGAGAGAGGATCTGCAAGGAGGAATGGCAGAGGATCCCCAAAGCCAGATGTGAAAAACCTGTTGCATTATTCCCCAAAAGACTCATGGCTGTATTAGCTCAAAAGGGTGCTTCTACTAAATACTGAGCAAAGGGTCTGTATACTTATGGCTGTGTGATATTTCAGTTTTTCTTATTTAATAAATCTGCAAACATTTCAACAATTTTGTCTTTTTTCTGTCGATATGGGGTGCTGTGTCTACATCAATGAGGGGGAAATTTTTAACTTAAATGATTTTAGCAAATATAACAAAGCATGAAAAACTTAAGGAGGTCTGAATACTTTCCATATCCACTGTATTACCAGTGTCTTTGTGCTATAGTATCTTAACATTATATTAGACATCCCAATTCTAAGGCACATTGGAAGCAAAAATATCATTTAAATCCAGAATATTTCTCACTTTGAATAAAATGCATGTTCCTTCTTTGTCAAACTCAGTTGCTCCATGTTCAGATGTATTTACTGTAGGTTTGTAAACTTAATCCAAAACTATCATGATTTGAATAATAAAATCTTGAAAAAATGTTTTAACATCAAACAACACTAATCGTGTACATTTCCCTCAAATATTACAGCAACAATAACTACTCTAAAACTGCATCATGCATTATTTTCTTAAAACCATTCTGATTGTCTGTTTTCTCCATATGTGACTGATGTTGCAGTTCAGTTTAGTTCACTTGAAAATGTTAAAACTTCTACAAATGAAATTAATACTGACCTTTAAGCTATTATTGCTTTAAAATGTCGTCTTGAGCAGTCAGCATAAGAAATAAACAATGGTGTTTTTTCAGCTCATGCTAATAAAATCAATGTGTTAACTATAAAATCATCATGAACATTAAATTCTAAGAAAGTCACAGTAGCAAATACTGTACATACTATTGAAACTTTGAATCTTAAGTTTAAGGTTTGTAGATATCCAAATGTTGAGTCTTCATTGACTGGACTGTTCAGACTTTGACTGTAGGAAGTATCCAAAAGTGACACTGACTTGAATCAGACCTCTTTTCAACCGTCCTGCTCGTTTCCTTCCTTCTCCTTTTCTGAGATGGTACTACCGTGGTCCTGCTCAGCTTTGCGTTCCGTGTTGTGGCTTTCCTGTCCATCTTCAGACTCTGTGCATGGGTCTTTGACTACTCCCTCCATCACCAGCTCTCCTTCCAGCTCCTCCTGTGTCTCCTCCTCCACCTGACCCACTGTGTCCGGGATAATCTCCACCTCAATGTCCGAAGAGTCCTCGAGTTCCTTGAACCACACACTCTTCTGCCCCTCCTTCCTCCTCTGCTTGGCCAGGATGGACCTTGAGCTGTAATCGTCTCCATCTCCTCGACCTCTCCTGGAGGGTCTTACCGAGGGACTCCCTTTGGGGACGTGGTTAGTGAAGACACCGCAGGAGGCGCAGTGGCGGTTGCGTCTCCCCAGGGGCATGATTCGGCCTCCGGGGAAGGTGCTGCGTCTGGGAAGGGTGTTCTTCCAGCGGCCGCGGTTTACGTCGGCCTCATTCTGGAAGCCATCATTGGTGTACTGCAGGGAGTCTCTGTGGCCAGTATTTGGCTGTTTAGATTTCAGAGAGTCCAAGCACTATAAGCAGTGGAGAGATTAAAATGTAATGAATCATGGCTTGTATGTAGAATTTCTGTTCACTTGCTGTATAAAGATGGTGGTTTTGCAGAGTAATGTTTTCATATTTCATCACAGAAACCTTGTGCGTTGTACTTGATAAATATTAATCAAAGGAAAATGTGAGGTGCAAGACGTTTTCTGACGCGTAAGATGTGACTGCTTGAAGACACTAGTGTTCTTTCACACAGCATGGATGTCAATTTGTGTGAAAGTCTTCATCATTAGCTGGCTAAATAATTCCAAGGAAAGCCAGCCTTTTGTGTCACAAGCAGGGGTTTCATAACTACAAAAAGCAAGTCGCCTATTCTTTTCTGTGGGGGAAAAATTAACACATCTGGCCATCAATGGGAGATGCATGTACAAAAGTTTTTGGTACACCTCAATTAATGAAAGAAAACACACAATGGTCGTAGAAATAACTTGAATCTGGCAAAAGTAATAAGTATTTAATGAAAAGTAACCAATGAAAATCAGAATTGTGGCTCAACAGAATTATATATATATATATATATATTTTTTTAAAAACAGGTCTGGACAGAAATGATGGTCCCCTTCATGTAATATTTTGTTGCACAACATTTTGAGGAAATCACTGCAATCGAACAATTTTTGTAACTTTCAATGATACTGCTGCTCCTGTCAGCAGGTATTTTTGCCCACTTTTAGGAGTAAACTGCTCCAGTTGTTTTATGTTTGAAGGGTGCTTTCTCCAGTTGACATGTTTCAGCTACTTCCCCAGATGTTCAATAGTATTTAGATCAAGGCTCTTAGAAGGCAACTTCAGAGTAGTCCAGTGTTTTGGTCCTAGCCATTCTTGGGTGTTTTTAGCTGTGTTTTTTGGGTCATTACCCTGTTGCAAGACCCATGACCTGAGACTTTCTGACACTGGGCAACACATTTCTCTCTAGAATAAACTTCATACGCTTGAGATTCCATTGTACCCTGCGCAGATTCCAGACACCTTGTGCGAGAGATGGAGCAAAGCAGCCCCAGAACCTTACAAAGCCTCCTATATGTTTCACAGTAGGGACATTTTTCTTTTCTTGGTATGTTTCATTTTTGCATCTGGAAACTGAGCTGATAATGCCTTGTCAAAACGTTCCAGTTTTGTCTCATCTGTCCATAGGACATTGTCTTAGAAGCTTTGTGGCGTGTCAACATGCAGTTTGGCATATTCCATTCTGGCTTGTTTTTTATTATTTATTGCCAACAGTGGTGTCCTCCTTTGTCGTCTCCCATGAAGTCCACTTTGGCTCAAGCAATGACAGATGGTGTAATCTGACACTGACGTACTTTGACCTTGGAGTTCACCTTTAATTTCTTTGGAGGTTGTTCTGGGCTCTTAACATTAATTTTATGTCTCTTCAATTTGTCAAATTTTCCTCCTGCGGCCACATACAGGGAGGTTTGCTTCAGTTCTGTGGATCTTAAATTTCTGAATATGTGCAACTGTAGTCACAGAAACATCAAACTGCTTGGAGATGGGCTCATAGCCTTTACCTTTAATGTGCTTGTCCATAATTGTCTTTCTAATCTCCTGAGGCAACTCTCTCCTTCGCTTCCTCTGGTCCATGTTCAGTGTGTTACACCCCATGTCACAGAACAGCATAGTGATTAATTGTCACACTTTAAATAGGACGGCAGACTGATTACAAGTTTGAAGACACTTGTGATGCTAATTCAGGACACACCTTGTTTGAACATGTCCCTATGGTCAAATTATTTTCTTTTCTCGGGTTACGATCATTTTTGTCCAGGCTTGTTTCATGAGTTTGTTTTTTAAAAATATTACTGTTTAACCACAATTCAAAAGCAATGTCTGAATTTCATTGGTTAGTTTTCATGATTATTATTTTGTTTTTGTTATTTTATTTAGTTTTTTGTTATTACTGTTGTAAGATTTCTGTGACTACTGGGGTTTTTTTCTTTCATTAACAGGGGGATACTAACAATTTTGTTGATGTATGTATATTTAGGAGCAACAGTCATACAACCCCAATTCCAATGAAGTTGGGACATTGTGTTAAACATAAATAAAAACAGAATACAATGATTTGCAAATCATGTCCAACCTATATTTAATTGAATACACTACAACGACAAGATATTTAATGTTCAAACTGATAAACTTTGTTGTTTTTAGTAAATTATCATTAACTTTGAATTTTTGGGCTGCAACACGTTCCAAAAAAGCTGGGACAGGTGGCAAAAAAGACTGAGAAAGTTGAGGAATTCTCATCAAACACCTGTTAGGAACAACCCACAGGTAAACAGGCTAATTGGAAACAGGTGGGTGCCATGATTGGGCATAAAAGGAGCTTCCCTGAATTGCTCAGTCAATCACAAGCAAAGATGGGGCAAGGTTCACGTCTTTGTGAACAAGTGCGTGAGAAAATAGTCAAACAGTTTAAGGACAATGTTCCTCAAAGTACAATTGCAAGCAATTTTAGTAAGTAAGACTAGACCCCGTTCTGATTATCGACCTCGCCTTTTTGCCTCATGTTTTTGGATACTGTTGCCTTTTTTGGATTGCCTGCCTGTGTACCGACCTCTGCCCATATATTAAACCTCTCTTTTTGTTTTTGTTTTGGAGTCGTACATTTTTGGGTCCTATCCTTTGTTCCGCTCATGACACTACTATGCAAAGCAAAAGCCATTTATCAACAACACCCAGAAACACCGCCGGCTTCTCTGGGCCCGAGCTCATCTAAGATGGAATGATGCAAAGTGGAAAAGTGTTCTGTGATCCGACGAGTCCAGATTTCAAATTGTTTTTGGAAATTGTGGACGTCGTGTCCGCCAAAAACGAAAAGAACCAGCCGGACTGTTATGGGCGCAAAGTTCAAAAGCCAGCATCTGTGATGGTATGGGGCTGTGTTAGTGCCAATGGCATGGGTAACTTACACATCTGTGAAGTCACCATTAATGCTGAAAGGTATATACAGATTTTGGAAAAACATATACTGCCATCCAAGCAACGTCTTTTTCATGGACGCCCCTGCTTATTTCAGCAAGACAATGCCAAACCACATTCTGCACGTGTTACAGCAGCGTGGCTGTCGCAGTAAAAGAGTGCGGGTACTAGACTGGACTGCCTGCAGTCCAGACATGTCTCCCATTGTAAATGTGTGGCACATTATGAATCGTAAAATACGACAACGGAGACTCCAGACTATTGAACAGCTGAAGCTGTACATCAAGCAAGAATGGGAAAGAATTCCTCCGACAAAGCTTCAACAATTAGTGTCCTCAGTTCCCAAACGTTTATGGAATGTAGTTAAAAGAAAAGGTGATGTAACACAGTGGTAAACATGAGCCTGTCCCAGCTTTTTTGGAATGTGTTGCAGCCATAAAATTCAAAGTTAATGATTATTTGCTAAAAACAATAAAGTTTATCAGTTTGAACATTAAATAACTAAATAACTAATCTTTGTTGTGTATTCAATTAAATATAGGTCGAACATGATTTGCTAATCATTGTATTCTGTTTTTATTTATTTTTAACACAACGTCCCAACTTCATTGGAATTGGGGTTGTAAATACTGTATAAAATATGGTCATAGCAGTACAAGTTGTCGTAGGTATTCTGTCATTACTGTATTTTACAGCTAGAAACACTGACCTCACAGATTTTGTCCGCGCTGGAGTTGCCCTTCCACAAGCGGGAAATCAAGAAGCCAATCACAGTGAAGCAGAGGACCAGCAAAGCTGCCATAACCAGCCCAAGGAGTGCCATGTCACCGGCACGGTAGCCAACGTTTGCCGGGGACGGCATGGCATCGGCTGCAGAGAAGATCATGCCAGAAGGATGTACAAATGAAGTTTGCATATACATATGTGAATTTACCAAGAATAGACCTTATTTGTTTTGGTATGCTATAATCAGTTGGATATTTTTTTTCTTCCTGAATTCCACAATAGCACAAGGCCACAACATATACAGTACAAGGATGTCTGGAAACTTTCTAAATGCATTTTATTTCCCTCCAGCACCTATACATGTTCAGCTCGATGGCAGTTCTTGCAGTGTACTGTACAGTGATGTTCCTACCAGGTATAACCTGAACAGAGAGGGCAGCTGTACCAAACTCTCCTGTTGTTGGGTCCACTGCTCTAAGCTGATTTTAAGGGGGGTAAAAAACACAATTATTGCTTTAATAACACACAATTGCAATTATTGAAGTGAAAATCAAAATATTTTGTATTCATTGTTGCGGTGCATGATATTCACCTGTAGTGCAAATGACTCCGTCTTTACAACTCTCTTCAGTATCACAAAACCATCTGAGGTCACATTGACGTAACTGCTGTACTGCACCTCGTATTTTACATCTGGATTCACACCCTGAAAAAGAGGAGACTATTTAACAAATCTGTATATAATTATGTTTGGAAACAGATCCAAACCCCATGATTGCCCAAAATAAACATATGGCAAAAAGTAAGGAAAGTTGTGTTTGGTATATTATTTCTATTTTGTAACAATGCTTCTTGGCAATAAATCTTGTACTTTTGGAAAGCTGTTTATTGCCCTCTTAAAGGCTGGCAAATTTGTCAGTAATATGCATTTGTGGGATGGGTAGCAGAGCTGAGAATTTGGATGGCAGCCATGAAGAATTTGCCAAATCTCTGCCAATGCCAGTTAATTTTGCTTTTGCCATTGATCCTTGTTTGGTACATTGAATGATTGATGTTTGAAGAAAGACAAATTGTCTATTTAACACTTTATTCATTTAACAGTCAGGAGCCTCAGTAGTGTATGGAAGAACAATGCATAGGCACAACAGCCTGGCACCTACTCCTCATGCTGGTCACCAGGCTGTTTAGACACAGCTGTGGGATGGCATCTAATTTTTCAACCAGCATTTGTCACAAGTCAGCCAATGTGGTTGTGTGGACCCTCTGGCACGAACAGCATTCCCAAGCTGATCCCATACAGGTAAATACTCAGTGGGGTTGAGGTCAGGCCATTACATCCTATTCGTTCCCAAATTCTGGAAGTAGTCTCTGATAAACCCCACTATGTGGGGTAGTGTTGTCCTCTTGGAGGATAGACCTTTGTTCCAGGCTGTGGAGATATGGGATTGCCACAGGTTGCAGAATCCCATCTGGATAGCTCTACATTGAGATTGCTTCCAATAATGACAAGCCTAGTTTTTCCAGTGACGGAGACACCGCCCCAACCAATGACACTGCCACTGGTGGAGCAACCAGCATTCTCCGCATCTTCTCCACACTTTGTCCCTACGATCCAACTGCCATAAGCAGACAGCAGTGCTGACAGGGTGAGGAAACAGTCTTCTAGGGGTGTTGTCTTCTTGTCACACCCACTTAGCGGCCTGTCTTTGATATCTCCACTTACATGAAATTTTAGCTTAGGAAAGGTACAAGGGCTCACGCCAAACAATGCAGGAACTTGGTTTTGATGAACAACAGGTTGAAGTTGCCATTTCACATGAGCCCTATCCAGATGAGTTCAATGTTGCATGCAGGTTCTTGGAGCAGACACCTATTGACCACTGTAGCAGGGCCCACGCTCACCTGAGGGTACCAGGAGCTCAAAACAAGAGTCAATGGCACCAGTAAAATAAGATATTTGGCATTGGCAGAAAAGATTTGTGCATTTTCTTTCATGGGGGCAATCCACATACTCAGTTCTGCAGTTCTGCATCCCACAAATGTAGGTTCCTTACAAATGTGGCTTTTAAAAGGGTAATACACCGGTTTTCCAATGGTGTAAGATTTATTGCCAAGAAGCATTGCTACAATAAAGACAATCTACCAAACACAAATTTACTTACTTTGTGTGCAATATTGTATTCATATTATACAAAGTTGAATGAACAACTAGTAGACTAGAATATTAAAATACAATTTGGTGCACATTCATTTTAGCAAGGCCCAAAATGATTTAGTTGGTTGAGGAGCAATTTGTGACAATTCAGGACAAGCTAGTCTAGATGTCATGAAAGCATCAGAACTACAGGATACAACAATCAATTCATTGTTTTGTACTCTCTTTAAGTCTTTCTGGATAATCTGCTGCTATTTGTCTGAAAGAATTGAAAGTAATAGTCTGTTAAAAGCAAAACTCTCCACCTGGCACTGATACAATTAAAAGCCTATATCCTCCACCAGAAGTGTAGAACTTACACTGGCAAAATCCTCATCTCGCGCTCGGACCCTGAAGGGTCTGTTGCTACTGCGGTCCCTGAGGATCATGCTCTCAGGTATAGAGTTGCTGTAGATAAAGCCCTCGTAACGCTCCTTCTCAAATTGAGGAGGGTTCCTGCTCTTCTTCGTCACATCAAAGGTCACTTGCGTCACAGCAAACTGATCCCTGTTGGTCACTTGTGATGCCTGAATGTTTGGGGGGGGGGGGGGGGAACACTTGAATAACAAGTTGAAAAAAACAATATATTGACCAATATGATGTTGCATTACCAGAACAGTGAGAGTTATTGGGCCCACAATATCTACAGCTTTGGTCATGCTTATATTCCCTGTTTCTTCATCTATCTGGAATATATTTCCTTCATTCCCTGCATTGGCAAGAAAAATAAAAACATTAAAATATTTCGAAACCACACTAAGGGAAACACCATTTAGCAAAAATAAAATCAACATGATCTACAGTATCAATTTAAATGTAAATAATACACAAAAAACATTGCAAAAGGTATGACAAAGTTGGAACACAAAGGTGGTTACTCATAAAGGTGTACTGTATTTTTGGATGTTCCAATATTGATTAAAAGTTACAATTTAAAACTTGTGGCAACTTTTCTTCAGCTTCTGGGGGATTTTTTTTGCAAGACTCATTCCAAAAGCTGTGCCACTGACAACTTGATGTCAAAGTTAAGACAGGGAGCTTTATTATTTTTAGTTTTTGACAGTTGTTATTTTTTATTTTTATACTCATGTGTAAGTAAGAATGTTTACAGAAGATATACATCAGGTGCATCTGCGACAATCACCTTCGAAATTTACCTTTGACATTCATCATTGATGTTACAACTTGCGCATTGTTTTTACGGCTTAAACTTTGAAGTGCTTAACTATTTTTTGCCCATTTTTACCCAATTAAGAATGGAAAATGTTTACTTAAAACATTGCCTTTACAGTCACACTGAAACAGATTTTGTTCTATTTCCACTATTAAGTTTTGGAAATTATCGAAATCTAAACAAATCACAAATAAACACATCATAAAGTGTTTTTTATCACACACGGGCAGGGGCGTCACTAGGTTTTATGGAGAGACCCTCCTCTTAGCGCCCAGAAGATGCACAGGATGTGAGGGAATGTAGTGCGCGAGCACAAGATTTCACAAACAGCTAACAAAGATTGAGAAATTGCTTGTTAACATTTTTGGACAGATTTTAAAACAATGAAATACTGGGTAAAAGTTAAAAGTCACCGTTAGATTTGTACTGTTGTTTCAGTCTGTTTTTTAATACAGTACACAAACACAGGAAGTATGTTTACAGCAGTAACCACAAATATGAAAACATGTACACATTGTTGCAAACTATGCAAAAAAAGGTCACTTTTTTTGTGACAAAGTCAGCCAAGCCCATCATTTCCAATTAACAAAGAAATAGAGATTAATTTCTCTTCGGGGAGTTAAAAATTTAATCAAAATCCAATTAACAGCTGCAATCGCCAGCTACTTTTCCCGCTTCCGTCAGACTGCCCCAGGGCTACACAAGCAGCTTACCACCACCAGGGTGTGACTGAAGAGTGAATAATGTGTGAAATTGTAAAGTGTCTTTGAGTGCCCATAAAAGTGCTATATACGTGTAATGCATTGTTATTATTATTACTTGGTGGGTGGAAGCATCAACGAATGCCATCAACGAATGCCATCTGTTTTTAAGGGTGGCAAATTTATTGACAATACTGCAAGACTGTGAATTCTTCCCCTTCCTGATACACTGAAACATATTTATTAATAACTGATCAATATAGAGGCTAATCACAAGACTTTGAATCACAACACAATAACTGTTTGCGGAAAGTATATTTTGGGACTTGGAACTTTATAACAGTAAATATCGACATTCAGTATATATACACAAACACTTTCCTTAGACTCCCTGGCTCAAAAAGGGATTAAAGGTTTCAGGACTTAAATCTTCCGTACAGTATGTTAGTAATTGATTTATTATATTAAGGGCACGCTATCAACAATCATGTTCGCACAGCAATGGGCAGAGCTGGCGCTATCTGGGATAAAAGCAACCACAGCACAAATTACAGCAAATATTAAACAAATGAACAGGGAGGGGACCTCTTAAAATCCGGTAGCTGATCTGTTCACTCCTGTTCTTGTCTCCATCTTTTGCAAAAACTGGGCCAGGTTCCAGTATCAGTGGGCCTTCCTGTGGATTCAAAACATGCTTTCATTCAATGGCTAGCTATTGAATTGCCCCACTATTGCCCCTTTTACATTGTACTGGTTCTACCCTCAACCAGCCTCGCTCCGCCCCGTGTGGTCGCTTCTCCATTTCACTTTTTGGAGTGACAATGGCACTGCTTTTCAGAACCTCCGACCTGGTTCTATAACGCAGGCCAAGGAGGGCCTTGACGTAACTGTCATCTGGTTGGTTTCTTGAAGTGCGGTGACTTGTCACTTTCAGAAACATGGCGTCTAAAGGTTGCCGCACACCGAGCGACGCTGCTGAACCCGATTAGGTGACTGTTTTCATGGGTGACCGATCTGTCTGTCACTGGTATCATCAAGTCATATAAATAGTATATAAAGCATCAAATATTGTGTTTTACATCAATACTTAACTATATTCATAATGTATAATGTACCTGTGGATGGGAAAGCAACGCTTGTGACCAGAATGTACGCGAACGTACGTATACGTTGGGAACGTTCAAATGAATGGAGCCAGCGAGCCTCCTTTCAAATATCCACACTCTCGCTTTTATTTTCACCAATACCTTCTCTCTTTAGCAACCTTCTTCCATCCATCCATCCATTTCCTGAGCCGCTTCTCCTCACTAGGGTTGCGGGCGTGCTGGAGCCTATCCCAGCTATCATCGGGCAGGAGGCGGGGTATACCCTGAACTGCTTGCCAGCCAATCGCAGGGCACATAGAAACAAACAACCATTCGCACTCACAGTCATGCCTACGGGCAATTTAGAGTCTCCAATTAATGCATGTTTTTGGGATGTGGGAGGAAACCGGAGTGCCCGGAGAAAACCCACGCAGGCACGGGGAGAACATGCAAACTCCGCACAGGCGGGGCCGGGGATTGAACCCGGGTCCTCAGAACTGTGAGGCTGACGCTCTAACCAGTCGGCCACCGTGCCACCTTCTTCCTTAACTATGAATCTTTTTACGGTTTAAGGAATGTGATAAAGTAGAAGATACTGAATACACAGTATCAAACGCCTATATAGGCTTGCCGGGCATCCACTTGTGCAATCGCTCATGTGCGGGGATCCAACTGTACACGATGGTCCAGTCCAGTCGGGTTCAACCACGTCACGCAGTGTGCGGCAGGCCGAGAGTAGCTTTTGTTCTGTGGTCTACTGAGGAGGTGCGGACCTGTTTTTCGTATTGGCAGAATATGAAATACGGCGAGATGGAAGGTGCGACAAGTGGGTCACCTTCTTCCTGATCCCGCCCCAATCCCTCCCACTTTGATTAGTGCCTGTTGTAAAGGAAAAGCAACGGAGACCAGGCCAGGCCAAGCGAGCCCGGGGCAGAGTGGGGCCAGGCGGTTCTGGAACTTGTAATGGAGAAGCAGCATATACTGTAAGTACATTAACTGTAGTTGTGATGTCAACAAATCTTACATGTGGGTCTGCATCAAAGTACAAAATCTTCTTAAACAAATGAATGTGAAAACAAGGTGAAACATGAAAGTGCATGTGTGAATGTACCTTGGCAAATTATATATTCATTCATTCATTCATTCATCGTCCGTTCCGCTTATCCTCACTAGGGTCGCGGGCGCGCTGGAGCCTATCCCGACTATCTTCGGGCGAGAGGCGGGGTACATCCTGAACTGGTCGCCAGCCAATCGCAGGGCACATATATACAAACAAACTCGCATTCACACATACGGGAAATTTAGAGTTGTCAATTAACCTACCCTGCATGTGTTTGGGATGTGGGAGGAAACCGGAGTGCCCGGAGAAAACCCACACAGGCACGGTGAGAACATGCAAACTCCACACAGGCAGGGCCGGGATTTGAACCCCGGTCCTCAGAACTGTGAGGCAAATGTGCTCACCAGTTGTTCACCGTGCCGCCCAAATGATATATTATAAGGCAAAAACAAAAAAGCATAATGGTCGAGAATCACCTCCTTCTCCGTCAGATTGACTTTCCCTCGATAGCCAGTGCTCACACACAGCTTGGCAAGTCCTAAATTAGTCCTTACACAAGGCTGAAACCAGGGTGGCCGGTTATCCACATCCTTCACATGCACTGTGATTGTGGCCACGGATGTGAAGAAGGGCTCATTGGAGGCTGAACCATTAAATGTGTCCTGGAAGGTTTCAGACAACAAAAGTCACAGAAAAGCAGACTTGATGTTGAGGTCTCAGGAGTGATGCTGTGATACTGTACTGTACCTGTACGTGTAAAACCAATGAGATTTTCTGCACAACATCGTAGTCTATGACACTTTTAACGAGTAATTTTGGAGTGTTGATGTTCTCGAGCCGGAAGTATTTTTCCTAATTTAACAGACAGAGAAAAGAACATTGGAACATGACTAAAGGGCCACTGTGAGAGGCTCTGACCGCACCCAATAGCACAGCTCCATTACAACTCAAATAAAAACGATGAACTACATATTTCTGGATTCATTTGCAAAACTATTAGCAAATCCAATGATATTGTTTCTTTAGTAATATTTATTACATACATACATACACATACATGGGCAGAGTTTCCCAGACTTTTTAGGCCAACTTTGGGGGTGCGTATTATACATGGATGCACATTATCCACGAGAAATTACGGTACATACATTTTCTAGGTACTGTTCAGTTGGAGCCTCTCCCAGCTGACTTTGGGCAAGAGGCAGGGTACAACCTGGAGCAGTTACCAGCCAATCACAGGTGCCATTTACACTCACATTCATACCCACGGCTGGCCATATGCAGGGGCAAGACGCCCTCAAACAAAGGCCTTGTCCCCTAAAATCAAATCTCCGCAAGTTTCATCAACTCTCTGTCTCTCCCCTCCATGCTGTGTGCAGGCTGTTAGTGATCTACTGTCTGCAGTGAGATCCTGCCCCCATTAAATACCCAATCACTGATGAGTATGCAAATGAGCCTACAAACGTATGAACAGTTTTGAGTCTTCAATTACTTAACATGCATGTTTTTGGGATGTGGGAGGAGGCCGAAATACCCGGCGAAAACCCTACGCGAGGACAAGGCGAACATGCACGCTCCACTCAGAGCCGGGATTCAAACCCGGGACTCCTCTGTGAGCCACTACTCTATTGTGTTGCCTGTTCTTGTGACTTTTGCTTTGTCCAGTAGGGGGCGCCACAGTTAGTCACAAGTTTTACACAATTTTAACCCTGACTGGCACAACCGCCTCAATTTTTATAATAATAATCTTAATCATCCTCATCCTCATCATAGATAGATAGTATATAGCGCTTTTCACAATAGTCAAATTCGCTTATCTGACCTTGGGACCGATCGTAGCTCGGTATTGGGTCAGTGGATGGGAATCAAACCATCTAGCACTACATAACCAGTGGTCTATCGTGCGGACTGTACTTCCAAACTTCCAAACAAGCATATTCTTACAAGAATGATATGAACTATATGCTATGCTTGGGCAACTGTATATCAATTATGTCTTTCCAGAGATAATGACACTTAAAACATCAAAGCAACTGTAACCATTTATCACGACATACCACGTACAGTAAATTCTATCAATGTCAATTACACTTTAGTTTCATCTTACCATGGCAGACTCCAAGCGATAAAATAGTGGTTCAGAATCAGCATCAGTAGCTTCTATCAGTCCCACAGTGGAATTCACTGGAGTCAGCTGCAAGATCCCAAATTCATAATCACGTCCAACATGAGATGAATAATAAATGAAGAATGTTCATTGGCTGCACAGCTCACCTCATTTACTTCCAGAACGTAGTTATTCTGAGCAAAGTTTGGGGGGTTGTCGTTTACATTTTCCACCAATACTTCGACGGACTCATTGACCTTATAAAGAGTAAAATGATGATTAATTCATGAAGTGTGACAGTGATGTGTATTAGGTGATGTACTCACAGATTTGGAGCCTGCTCTGCTGCATTGTACCCACACCACCAGAGCTGCTCTCTTGCGTAAAGCCTATCAAACATTCATCCGTTGTACTATGATGTACAGGTAAGTGTTATTATTATACTCTATGCTATTTGGGTCAGTTATCTGTAAATGATTAAAATGCATAAATATACATTGTTTTACATCTGATTATATCTTGGATGTCATTCTAGATTTTTTACAACAATGTAAACATTGCATCTGATCTTAGTATAATTGCCCTCCTGGTCTGAATTATTGGGTCAAAAGACAGTACATTTGTATGCCTATTACTTACTAAAGTGGGATTATGATATTATATATTATGAAATGCTAAATCAATTAAATTAACCCGTCTGTATTCCACTGCGACATGTAACCCTCAGTAGTTTTGTTTCTCAATTAGTTAATTACCTCATAGTCCAGTTCTTTCTTCACCATCAGGGTTTTGCCTTTCAGGTAAAACATTTCTTCAGGGTTCACCACAACAGTCAGTGTTACATCACTGCCAGAGCTTATTTTAACCACCTGGAGGTCAGCAGTGCTGTTCTCAGGGACAGGGCACAGGCCCAGCAGGCACTGTGCAAACTGAGAGGTGTGACAAATCAGATTTTGTTCAAAAGAGCAACAACTGTTGCACCTATCAAAGACTTGTGATAGAGTGGAGAAGGGGTTAAAAACATTTTTGATTAATGACCTTTGCAACATATTCAGTAGTTAATATTGTTGCTGCTACCATAGTATATCATAAAGGCAATAAAATTAAATAAAATAACAGCAATGAACAATTTGTATTTTATTGGACAAAGGTCACAGGCCACTAACAAGACTTGTTGACGGCAACTAAATATATCCTCTTTATTGGTCAGGTGAGTGCCCTGACTCAACATCCATCCATCCATTTTCTGAGCCGCTTCTCCTCACAAGGGTCGCGGGAGTGCCGGAGCCAATCCCAGCCGTCATCGGGCAGGAGGCGGGGTACACCCTGAACTGGTTGCCAGCCAATTGCAGGGCAGATATAAACAAACAACCATTCGCACTCACATTCAAACCGGAGTGCCCGGAGAAAACCCACGCAGGTACGGGGAGAACATGCAAACTCCACACAGGCGGTGTCGGGGATTGAACCCCAGACCTCAGAAATGTGAGGCAGACGCTCTACCTAGTCGTCCTTCGTGCCGCACTGATTCAACATAGTACAGTATATAATGCTTTTAAGTAGGAAGACAAAAGTGAAGGCAGTAATGCCCGCAAATAGGCAGAAAGTGAAGGTGACCGTAGTAAAGGCCTGTCAAGTCATCTTGAGGGAGAAAACTCAGACTTCATGCAGTCATGGAGGACTGGAAATAATTAAAAACTATGGTTGCATTTGGAATTACATCACTTTGTCCAAATGATATTAAACCTCTGAAAATGCTCGAGAATGGTCAATAGCAAATTTTTGTGAAATCTCGTAATTGAATCGGGAGTCTACACTTAAACCAGACATGCATCCAACTATTGCAAATCCATTGAGATGTTGCATATAAGACCAAATCAACCATGTATCCTTGAACTACTTGTCCTCGGTAGGGTCGCTGGTATGCTGGAGCCCATCCCAGCTGATTTTGGGTGAAAAGCAGAGTACACGTTGAACTGGTCGCCAGCTAATCGCAGGGCACATACTGTATAGACAAACAACCATTCACACTCACAATCACGCCTGTTGACAATTTAGAGTTTTCAATTAACCTACCATGCATGTTTTTGGAATGTGTCAGGATACCAGAGTACTCACAGAAAACGCAGGCATAGAAATGCAAACCACACCACCGTGCAGCCCAGACAAAATCATAAGAAAACACTACTGTCCAAATAATTCTGTACCTAACTGCAAATCCTAAAAACACTATTTTATTGAAAGGAAGAGTTTGCATAAAAGAAAACAAAACTAAACACTTTGTTTTTCTATGTTAAAACTGTCTGGATGACCTCACAGTAGAATTATCATCATCATCGTTTGAAAAATCATCCCTCTCTGGCCCCATCTAATGCCTCTAATTTCTTTTTAATTTTTATTTTTAAACTTGGCACGGCATGACAACAATAGCCAATCAGAGACCGTCGAGACAGGAGGTGTGACGGACTAGATGTGAATCATTTGTTCATGTGCACCTGCGCCGCTGCGTATGCAACCTCGTACGGAGTCACAGCAGCCTCTCGCAAAGAGATGACAGTTTCTCAGACAGATTATTTAACTGGTTAGCAACAAACGTTAAAGAGAAGGAATTGGGCAGCTCTCAAGACAAATTAAGGGGAAACATATAATTGGGGTGTCCTGTACGCGGACGGCTGCATATACTGGGCTTGGAAAACCACCGCATACGTCATGTCACCGTTCTCACCGGGGCAGCAGGTCAGTAGATCACTTCTCTCATATTTTTTATTGAGTGTGCATTGCAAAAAAATAAAATACAATATCAAACAAGTAACATTTCGTGTTTGGCAATACTCCATCGTGAATAAGCCATGCTAGCAATATAGCTGCCGTGCACAGTAACGTATTGAACTAACTGAGGCGTTTGTTTGGGCCGAGACGCAAGGGGGCGGGGGTGGAGATGGAAGTGAGGCTACATTTCAAATCTTGTAAGCAGTTTGAAAACTGCATACTCTTTACTTTAAGTTAAAAGTAAAAAAAAAACCACAAAAAAACACTATGCTGAAGGCTCTAAAAATGAGCTGAACAAGTTGGGGCTTGGCGGCACGGTGGGCGACTGGTTAGAGCGTAAGCCTCACAGTTCTGAGGACCGGGGTTCAATCCCCGGCCCCGCCTGTGTGGAGTTTGCATGTTCTCCCCGTGCCTGCGTGGGTTTTCTCCGGGCACTCCGGTTTCCTCCCACATCCCCAAAAACATGCATGAATTGGAGACGCTAAATTGCCCGTAGGCGTGACTGTGAGTGCGAACGGTTGTTAATATGGAGTGACTCCTTTAGGGTGCCCGAAACTGTCAAATGAACCAATTCCAGTGCTTTCCAACCTGCAGGCCGGACAAGACTAAAAGTTTTGAATTGGACACCTGGTGAAAGGGAGTCGAATGGTAAAATGAAGGTCAGACACATCATCTACACAATGAAACTCTGTTAGAAAAACATGTTTTTTCCCTTTTTTTGTAGTTTGGCTAATTGATTTTCAGATGCCTGGAAGCCAAAGAGGATTGAGAGCACAGCAAAAGTTCAAACCACTGACTCTCTGTCGCAGCAGCCTGATCAACATCCCCCCGAAGTCACTAGCAACAGATGAAATACTCAATAGAGATAAGAGCGCTACTTACGTCTTTGAGCGGAAGCAAACATTAAAAAGCAAAGGGTGATGATGCATCTGAAGATGACAATCACAGGTTTGCTTTTCCATTTTTGATCCATGTCCTGATTTGTGCGGCACCAACAGATGAAGACACAGGGAGGATGAGGAGCCTGTGGTACCAGCTGGTACTTCCACATAATGCCCCGTCTGTGCTGCCTGGTGAGTGGGAGTCAACTACAGTTACGATGTTTGTGACTTCATCTTACGGGCACATATCGCATTAAGCGGCTGCCAGCAGAGGCCTCACAGCCTCCCACAGAAATACTTGAATCTGTTTTAACTGCAATGTTTGTGATGGTTGTTCTATTGAATTCTGGGTGAAAATCCAGCAGAGGAATATTAACAGTGGGAAACATTTCTTTTTGTTTCCTCGGGGTGGCTAGACCTGTGTGGAGCGGTATAAAATACTTATGTCTATTTGAGCCTCTGTCCGAAACTATTGACCTGTTGCTTTTGAGTGTTTGTGTCATTCTTACCAGACAGGGGGAGGTAAGGTGTTAGGGTCTGATTTGGCAAAGTGTAGTCAGGCCTTTAACAATGTTTTGAACCCGCCCTGCTGGCAACCAGTCTGGGGTTTACCCCGCTTCTTGCTCAAAGTCCGCTGGGATAGGCTCCAGCTCACCTGCGACCCTAGTGAGGATAATCAGTATAGAAAATCCACGGATGGATGTTTTCAAAGCACTGGTGGTGTCTGTGGCAGTTTTCCAGGATTCCAACGTTTCAATTTCATTCATTTCAAAGGCAGGTCTCAGCAGCACTTCAATGCATCGACTCACCATTTGTTCAGGCGAGGTCAGGGACCGGGTTACGGATGTTGAATGGGTTGATGAGTTGATTATATACAAAACTATACTGATCTTTCAAGCTTGGAAATAATGCGTTGAACAACCTTATCTTGCCAAGAGGCCTACTTTCATGTTCTCTCATGTTCCCATTGACTCGCTGTGGAGTGCTGAGGGAACAAGTCAAAAGTCGCAACATCTTCCAATGTTTCTTTTTGCACACTGCTTTGCAGACGCATGCACATACATTTTGGGGGGCAGGTGCTCAAGCCAAAAAATGGGCACCAATCACCAAAATTATTTGTAGAATTATTTAAGAAAAACATTGCTGTACTTTATTGACATTGTACTGCAAAATGAGTTTATCATCATGCTTTTTTTTCTTCTGCCTATAACATCAACCTAATTAAGAGTTTCAATGAAATAAAACTTGTGAACTCGTCTTATTTGCAAAACCGCGTTTAAGTTCTGTCTTTCTGCTGCAGCTGTCTGTATTTCTCTCCCCCTCTCTCTTCATTAAGCATCAAAATGTAACGACTGCAACAAGGCAAGCAAGACAAGGCTGAGAACCACTCAGACTATGTATGTCCGTGCCTGCTCTATTGTGTGAAAACATCCACTTGAGAGCAGAGGGTTTTCGCTGCTCAGTGCAGACCCCCCATTTTAACTCTCCTCTCTCCGGTCAGTAGGAGGCGGCACCCATTCCCCAGTTAGCCTGATAAAAGGTCGGAGGGGTTAAGCAGTCTTTCGCCAGTGTCTATTTTTTGGTGAGTAGAAAACAAAACATCACGTTTCTTCTTCGTCCATTGTAGTTTTACAATATATTCCACAAATTCTTGTTTGAATGATCATTTTCATTTATTAAATCTACACCCATTACAGGAACTTAAGGTCTAGAATCAGTGGGAAAAACAATAACGTGGCAATGTTAAAACGCTATTCATCACCAGTGACAAAAAAAAAAAAAAAAAAATCTCCTTTTTTTTTTTTCAGTTTCAAACCAATTGTGCCACAAACAGAGCAAGATGTGTAATGTCACACCCTTAACTTCTCATCCTGTTTACAAAACAGAGCAACACCTGTCTGACACAGAAAAGCTCTCAGCGAATAGGATAAAACCCCTGACTCATCCCAGGAAGAGCTGGGGTCCTACTGATAGGATCATACATTCCTGTTATTTTAAGTCAGAAAAACAACCTTTCAAGAACAGTCGGTTATGCACAATTGAACACCTATTCCTCAACTTCCACAGCTAGCCAAGAAAAACTGTGACACACAGAGGTTGGCCTCAATAAATGTTAGATACTTAGCAGGGAAATATTTCTTTATGAGTGATTTCATTATTCAACAAAACCTTGATTTTATATTCTTAACTGAAACGTGGTTAGGTCAAGATAACAGTGCAACGAACTATCCTCATTGACTCGACCCAGACTTCAGTTTTATGAGTGAATTATTTATGAGTGAAGTTTTTGATGTTTTTAAAAAAAATTCTGGCGCAGCACTCCAGTGGTTTGAATCCTACTTAAAGGACAGACGAACAGTTAAACATGTTTAACTGTTTAACTGAACATACAAAGATGACCTGTGGGGTTCCCCAAGGTTTAATTCTGGGGCCTCTGCTATTCAACATTTACATGCTCCCACTAGCTAAAATTATGGAAGACAACAAAATATGTTACCATAATTATGCAGATGACACAAATTTACATCACCGTATTGCCAGGAGACTACCTGTATAATTTGAGTAAATGCATTGAACAAATCAATGATTGGATGTGTTGGAACTTTCTCCAACTATACAAAGATAAAACTGAGGTCATTGTTTTTGGAGCCAAAGACGAACAGTTAAAAGTCAGCATGTTGGTGGCGATGTTTAACCCCACAAACCAAGATAGAGGTCTTCGTGTAGTTATGGATTCAGACCTGAATCTCAACAGTCACATTAAAACCATCAAAACGTCACCCTATTACCACTTCTAGACTATATCAAGGATTAAATGCCATATATCTCAGCAAAATTTGAAAAAAAATGTGTCCATGCTATGATCTTTAGGAGACTTGACAACTGCAATGGGGTCTTTAAAGGCCTCTCCAAAGAGTCCATCAGAGAGCTGCAGCTAATTCAAAATGCTGCCATATTACTCCAGTTCTGAAGTCCTGACACTGGCTTCCTGTCAGACCAGGAATTAATTTTAAAATACTGCCTAGGTCTAGGTTCTCATGCTCTTTGGATCCCTTACGAGCCATCTAGACCTCTCAGATCATCTGGGATGGGGGTGCTCTCTGTTCCCAGAGTCAGAACTAAACATGTGGAAGCACCGTTCAGGTCCTATGCCCCACATATCTGGAAGAAACTTCCAGAGAACTGCAGGTCTGCTGCAACTCTCAGTTCTTTTAAGTCAGAGCTGAAGACCTTTCTGTTTGATGCGGCCTTCTGCTAAATCCTTGCAAATCCTTATCTTATTTTCGTAATTACTTGTAACTGCACTGTAACTTTATTGGTTTTGTTTTCAATTGTGTTGATGATTTTAAAGTAGTCCCAAACACACCCAAAAAAAAATCTTAAATTTGACACATCAGAGAAAAGAGTCGGTAACAAACCAGACAATGAATGAATGGGGAAAAAAACAATTTAAATCACACAAAAATATGTGAAATCAGGGTTCGAAATGGTGAAGAATTGAGACATTATTTCGGCTTCCAGACACTGCAGGCATGTCGCTAAATGCTCTCAAAATTGGCCTCCCTGAAACTTCAGGTGTCAATCAAATATGTGCCTTCTTTCAAGGCTCCTAAGTGGGTCGAGGAGACTTTCCAGCGATGGAGATTGCACACAGTCTCATGGGTTGTAGAGAAGCACAGAAAAGAGTCGGTAACAAACCAGTCACCGTAATGACCATAAGCCGTGCCGCCTGGACAATTCTCCTTTGAAATTCAGGGGTACAACACGCTTCTGTGGCTGCCGAAGAGTGCACCAAAGCGACCACAGCCTTGCAATGCGCACAAGTTCCCCTGGATTAATTTTTTTCCCTCCTCCTCACCCCACGATGTGCGGCTGTCAACTCTGAGGCTAACGGGCCTAAAGCTGTTGCGCTGGACCTCCGGCGGATCCCATCAGGTTCGGCGGTGCCTCGCAAAGCAACTTGCGTGGTGCCAGACGGCAAGACACTGTAGCCCAAATAACACAAAACAAATTACATTTCAGGGAAGTTGTATTTTTTCGAGTTGTGGCCATGGGCAATTGCACGGTATACTGGTATAGAAATGGGTTCAGGTTAAAAGTAAAGGCGCTTGGCCTTTATATAGTAGGGGAGGGCCTCATTCTAAAAAGTATACGCTCCAGCCCGCTGATGTCACAGGGCCTCTTTTTAGCGCCGCCAAAAAGATCTGACCAAAAGAGATGAAGAAAAAGTATTAAGCTATAGCGCAACACTTCATCCATCCATCCATTTTCTGAGCCGCTTCTCCTCACTAGGGTCGCGGGCGTGCTGGAGCCTATCCCAGCTGCCAGCCAATCGCTGGGCACATACAAACAAACAACCATTCGTACCCACATTCACACCTACGGTCAATTTAGAGTTGTCAATCAACCTATCATGCATGTTTTTGGGATGTGGGAGTAAACCGGAGTGCTCGGAGAAAAGCCACGCAAGCAGAGGAAGAACATGCAAACAATTCAGTACCACGTATATTGTTCTGAGTCTTTGTTTTTAGCACTTAATCTTCAAACATATTTAATGCATTTAGAAACAAACACAAGCATATACATTTTGCGAGACTATGTTTTGTGTAAGCACTTTAAATACCTTGTTGAAATGTCTCAGTGACATTGTTGCTGTGAGTTAAATTGCAGAGAATTATCGTTTTATTAAAGCTACATATTACTTCACATGCATCAAATAAGTTAATTTCTGGTATGTGATGAAAATTTAGGTTTATTCGTGGCACCCTTGTGGTTAGAGACATTCAGCAGATTTGGACTTCTTACTGACCTAGTACTTCATGTCGTGAGGGCAGTGTTGGTGATTTAACTAACTTTGTGGAGTTTGGCAAAAAACTTACACTGGACAAAAGAGTGAACGCAACACAACCTATAATTGCCACAAATCTATGGGAACTTCCATAACAGAGTTGGTAAGAACTTTCTGAAGAATATTTGATTTCCATTTTAGAGATAATTCCACAAATGTGTTCAGCTGTTATACAGTATCTGACCAAGGTGACTAATATAATGAGTCAAAGGTTGAGAATACATTTTTGTTTGCAGATTGATTCCATGATTTATTTTGTAACTTCTTCCGTTCCGCTTCTCCTCACTAGCGTCGCGGGCGTGCTGGAGCCTATCCCAGCTAACTCTGGGCGAGAGGCGGTGTACACCCCGAACTGGTCTCCAGCCAATCACAGGGCATATATAAACGAACAAACATTCCCACTCACAATCACACCTACGGGCAATTTAGAGTTTTCAGTTAACCTACCATGCATGTTTTGGGCATGTGGGAGGAAACCGGAGGCCTGGAGAAGACCCACGCAGGCACGGGGAGAACATGCAAACTCCACACAGGCGGGGCCGGGATTTGAACCCCCGTCCTCAGAACTGTGAGGCAGATGTGCTAACCAGTCATCCACCGTGCCGCCTATTTTGTAACTTGAATAGTTTAATTGCTCTGTGCTTTCATTCCAGAAGCTGAACTGCATAAATGTCAATTTAGAAAAAGCTGAAAAATTTCAGGTGCTCAAAAAATGTTGACCGGTAGTGTCCATTTAGTGGCATTCCTTCTTATATAACAAGAGCATTGTAGCGTGAATCGGTTATTCAATAAATGGACTTAAATTGTTGTAAGATCACGAGAGGGACTGTCAGTGGTACCTCCTCCGACCACTAATCAGATAAAGTGAAACTAAGGGTTGATATTACCTAGTATACGATCTTTATCGTTAAAAGGGGTACCATGTTCCTTCATTTGTTATGAACAGGTCCGAGCAGCGACAAAGCGTCGGCAAATCAGTTATTTCTGAAGGGTTGCTACACTAATGTATTTTGGGCAATTCTCCGACTTTACAGGTTAAAATCTTTGAGTCAAGAAACACAAAGAGCAGAGTCCACGTATTTTGTCAGGTTTAATTTCTAAGTCTACAAGTGCAGAGTAAAATGCAATCAAAGGGAAAAGGGAGGGCAAACTTTGATGGGCCAAGGGGGAGATTCGGGAGACATTCCAAATCGTAATATTAATCCCAATATCTGATGCACCAATTTGTCCTTAATTTGGTGACTAGCAAAGTTTGACTAACAGTTTCAAGCAGTTGAAGGATGCTGCATGCCATGTGGAGGAAGTATGCCCTGAGCGCCAACGTGAAGGAAGAAGAAAGTTTAGCTCTGCCAAAAATCCATTTTCTGGGACCAATTGTGCTGGGGTCTGGCGTGGCTCTGTTTGGGAGCGAGCGGCTGCTTTGCGGAAAAATCTCACCACGCGGGTGGCCAGCGGTTTGGCCTTACGGCAAAAAAAACGGGGTTTCACTTTGGTCTTGGAAAAAATATATAAATATAGAAAGAAAAAAAACTTGGTGCTGAGCCTGAAACCGAGCACCCAGAGAGGTCAGGCACCAGGGCAGAACTAGAGCTTTGCCTTTTGAGACAGACAAGAAGGGGAGGGGTGGACCCACGTAAGTTTCAGCTCAGCGCAAACGTTTCTTTGTGTGTTACTTTTCTTGAAAAATAATTCGGGGTAAATAACCTTTTAAAGTTACTCTCCTATATTATGCTTGGGTCAGAAACTTTACCTAGGCTTGAGGTACGGAAAATAACTTTGTCGTACGTTGTTGTACATTTGAGTCTAAACGTGACTTATTGTGTAATGATAAACCTATCATCCTCATCGCCACCCTAATACTGTTCTGCTGTATATTTGCTCATAAAAAGAGAGAAGGAATGCCAGGGAACAAGTACAGCAGCTTAACAGACATCAGTAATAAAATCACATTTCGTCATCTGCAATATAAGAAAACACACCAAAACACAAGCTTAAGCTTTGCATCAACAGTTTGTCAGTCCTGAGGTTCCCCTCTTGGGTGTGATGTTGCGTCACTTTTAGGTAACTTCGTCTGAGGGTCACCACAGGGGTCTCTTGTAATTGATAACAGAACCTTCAAAAGGGACCAATTATCTTTGATCCACCAGTTTGTGGCTTTGCAGATCCAACTTATCAAGCTATTGCTAATTAAGTTTGGCGGCCTGGATGGTTGAGTTACTTCCCTGTGTCTTGAGAAGGGAGGATGAGGATGAACTTATATTACTGATGGCTGCTTTAGGCGGCTATGTGTCCTTTCAAGGAAGGTTTGGAGTCCTTTTTGCGGAGTCTGCGATATTCGTTACAGCATCATATCACTGCCTAACCTGTGTCATGAACAAAACGCACGATCAAGAGTGGTGCTCAGTATTCACCACCAGCCTACTGATGTCAACTCTAAATCAAATGCATTTTTTAAATACTTCTGTGAGTGTGTTCTCTGATTTCGCACACTCGTGACCGGTTAGAATTGCGGATGCATGCGTGTACATCTACCAAACAAATGTTTGCGACCATACTCAAAATCTTGCACTCACCATATGTGCCTCATGAGCTTTGCAAGCAGCTCCTTTGTAGTAATCATGCTTGGCTGCCGACCTTGACGACAGTTATTCATGACACATAAGGTGGTATGAGGTATAATGCATGTGATCCTCCTTTCTGCCTATTATCCAAACCACCTCACAATTGAAATCATTACAACAATTTGAATTAAGCCAGAAAAGTTTCAATTAGACAGTGCTGAGCATACTGTGCTATATAGATTGTGGTCTGCATATTGACACAAATGATTTTTGGCAAATATGTTTAAACCAGTGAAACGGTGAGCGACTGCTTAGCACATCTGCCACACAGTTCTGAGGACCGGGGTTCAAATCCCGGCCCCGCCTGTGTGGAGTTTGCATGACTGTCTGTTGTCGTACTCGAGCGGCTCCAACTACCGGAGACAAATTCCTTGTGTTTTTTTTTTTTTTTGGGACATACTTGGCAAATAAAGATGATTCTGATGTTCTCCCCCGTGCCTGCGTGGGTTTTCTCCGGGCAACTGCTCCTCTCCTGTCAGTCAACATGCTCGCAGCTGTGTTAGGCAGGACACACACACACACACACACACACACACACACACACACACACACACACACACAGGCGAGTGTGTCGAGTTGTTGAAGCAGATTGAAAGAAATAATTAGCATACTCAAAGCGAAGTTTTTCAACGGCTAAGTGAGCGGCATAAATGGAATTAGTTCCTAAATTTAATGTCACCGCGGCGTTGTGGGAACATTTCTGATTCAAGCCAGATGAATGCAGCGAACGGCGATCCGGCTAACATCAGCAAGCTGGTATGACAAATTTGTATGACGTGACAACGACAACACAACATTAACTTCAAAGTGACAAAATCAATTTAAAACGCAACCATCCCACCCAATTTCTTCAACTGGGAACAAAAATAACATGGCGAGACATTTCCCATTTCCCGTCAGCTTGCAATTAAGGAAGCCTTTGTCCAACAATACAAATATACATAAATGTGACTGCGTATATGATCACATTTACAGTACAGTGAAACCTCGATAAACCGGACTGTCGGGACTGAAGAATGTGTCAAAAAATAGTTTCCATTTGTCACTTAATATGCTGTTGACAAAATCTGTTCGTTCCAGAATGTCTACTGTCGTTGTGGCGCAATGCAGGCAGAGAATGTATGACGTATTTCCGGCTCACAGATATACAATAGTACTAGATCCAATTCCAAAAGACGTGCCTATGTGGCAGCCATGTTGAATGTGGTGCAGCGATGTGGCGGCCATGTCGTGATAGTAATCTATTGTCTTTTGTACATAGAGCAGCGAGAGAGTCTGGAACATGCTATTTTTGGTACAGTAACATTTTTGTTTTTGTTTGTCAATTCTGCCTCCTTCCGCACAATCCCAGACATGACATATACTTTGCACCCATGTCGGCCCAACATAAAAAGTTCAATCGTTACGATGCTGCAAGGAGAGCGTTTGCTATTTGTCAGTATGTCGCAGAGACGTTGACATTCAATCTAAAATTCCTATATACTATAACCATCCCCCCACAGAACATCATGCACCAAGCAACATAGGTCCATTTTACTATTCGATTTGAAAAACAAACACAGTATTGACGTTTAAAAATAACCTAATTTCACGTTTGTTTGTAATGAAAACCCAGAATTCAGGTTAAGGAACTTATAGATCTCCAGCAAAAAAATTGGAGAATGCAATGCAATGAATAACAATGAATGAACATCAATCAACAACAGCAAAATTCGCACCCAATTCCTCCTCCGATAGCCTGCAGAAGGGGGAAAAAAATAGACTTAGATATCTCATGTCGTCATTAAGAATGCAAGATCCAATTTCGGAACACCTTTCAGTGCAGTCTTCTCCAGTTGGCTTCTTCTGGTGTGTCCAGATATGTGTCCAAAAAAATTCTGAGTGAATGGTCCCGGCTTCAAGCCTCGGTTTGTTTGAACAGTTTTCATTGCGTTGATGCTGACCCAGATGATGGGCCGGTGGTGAAAGACATGCATGCCCTTGCCCCCTGTCGAACCACAACTTTCACGTCCTTCATGGATTCATAAATCCCATCCCATGCACCTTGTTTGAACAGGAACTCTACATTCAGACGCTCAATCTTATGCGAAGACTGATGGAAAATGAAATGTGAAAATTGGAGAATTGGAAAATGTTGTTTGCTTTGTTGAGGCATTTGTGTACATGATCCGGTATTATGTTTCAAGTCGTATAAACTTTCAAGATTTTCTTTCAAGGTAATTTTTCCAATGCTAATTTGTTGTTGTTTGGGTACCTGTTTTGATACGGTAAGTGATGCTAATACAATAGCAATTTATACATGTTACATTAAATTGTCTCAATGCTCCATGTATTTCCTTGTTTGACTTCCTGTCTGGGTTGTCATATTGTGTCCAGCTTGACCTGAACTTGCAGTGTTACTCTTCTGGAAATACACTTAAAGAAGGACCATTTATGTGTTGCATGATTTATTTCATTTTGCAATTAAATGTATAAACAAACACAATGTATTGCTACTTTATTGTTACATTCATGGTCAAAGTAGACAGTTATCCTCAAAGGTTGTCTGTCTGCATTTAGAAGATGCATGCTGGTGTTCATGTCCAGTCAACCACTTTATCACTCCAGGGACATTGAATGCATCTTCATCCTCAGCTGTTCCATCTGGAGAAATTCGAAATTGAGACTGTGGGACACAAAAACCAAGAGATGTGATATTCCTTGACAGTAAGTTGATGGAGATCTTAATTGACCAATGATAACTGTTCAAACAAACCTCAAGCTTGAAGCCGGACCAATCACAATGCTTATAAGACTCATTTGAAGCAGACTCAAGGAAAAGGTTGGATTGTGGTGTAAGTACAGCAGAAATCGAAGAACATGACTCACAGTAGTGCATATCCATTCCCATCCAGATGTGAGTGCAGACAGTGTCGCAAAGTAACGATGATATCAGCCACGCCATGTTTTCAATTTTTCAATTTGGTCATAAAATACATCTCAGTGAAAACAAGAAAAACAACATGGGGATGTGGGAAAGTTGAAAAAGAACAAGTTGATTAGTGCTGATGAGCAAATAAGAAAGTGGGTAAACAATAGCATAAATCCGCGTACAGAATGACTTCAATGAGCTACAGTATATCTCATGTCATTTAAAGCTAAAATGACTGTGTTTTATTCAGTGCGAGTGATGATGCACATTTCATTAATACAACTGATATAGGATATAAGTAAGGCAGAAGCAGACTTTAGTCTTACAGGTAGTGTGTTATCTTAAAACTGCAAAGAGCTATTGTGAGTAAAGTAAATACAGTATTCCGTCTCCAGCAACTAGGATTACCATCAAGAATGCATCAATAAAAGATAAGTATATCACATGAAAGTCAGTTCATAGATTAGAGTTTTTGTTTTGAACCCTAATTCCGCTGGTTAAAATCATTTTGTTCAGTCTTTAGCAGAAGGATGAACAACAGGGGAAAAAAACAAAGCAACAAAAATTCCCCTCTGGGAAAAAAGCAGCAAGACAAAAATGGGAAAAGTAAAAAAAAACAATAATTTAATAAAATCATCAGTAAGAGCTATTTTTTTTTCGTCATGGTCTGATTATATGTATGGGCTTTATTTATCTTTGACCTATTTGTAAATGAGTGAATCTTTGAAATGTTCCCTATTCAGAGGCAGTTATAGTCGTTTGTTGTTTTTATTCAATCACACAATATTATCCTCTGAAGCTAAAGCCCAACCCGAACAGACCCATTGCGCCTCAGTAATGAGCCTTAGCCCAGCCACAAATCGAAACACTCCCATCATATGAATTTTTCAAAACAACTCATAATAAAAGTCTTCTTTTGCAACAAAATTGAGCGTTGTCATAAAATCCAGAGGATGTGCGGCGTTTTTTTTTTTTTCTCTCCACAAAGGGCTTATCCTTCATTTTTGTGCCAGTATGAGACTTCCTGCAGGCCTTCTAATCCACTGCTGTCCAACACATTGAGGGACAGACTGACCTCTAAAAACTGTGGTCAATTTGCAAGAATGCTCTTAATAGAGAAGCTTCTGTCTGGGCGATAAAGTCCCATTCTGTGTTTCATTTGAAGTAGTTTGAACTTGAATTAACATTGTTAAAAAAAAAAAATTGTGTGACGTGAAAAGCATGATCACGGGACAATTTCGGACTGCTACCCCAATGTCAATTGAGCAGCCATGGGCAAGCGAATGATTTGATTAAAAAAGCTGCAAAGCCTAAGCTGTCAACTGCTGTTGTTGTCACATCTGTCTAAATTATATCTGAAATGAAATGGAAGACAAGGTGTAAATTAATTGTCGCCCCTAAAACCTTAGCTCCTAAAGCCACCTGTTTAGGCTTTCTGAAAATGTGCACCCCTGCTTGATTAACCCCCATATTCGATCAGGCCATATTTTTTGATGAACACATTCAAACCGTAACCTTTTCCTGCACAAATATGAAGAAGAAAAAAAGTTTTTTTTAAATTTATTATTATTTTTTTTTAAATAGCAAACTCCCCTTGACTTATCCCATTACATTTAAATGTGCCCGAAATGAACCGTCAGAAGAAATCTATTAAGGACAATTCTTTTATTCCAATTTTTGGACAATTCATTGGGAGAATTCTACCAATTAGTGCTTGTTGTCAACATATGTTCCACAAAACACGCACAGTACTCAAAACTCCTCAAATAACTCCTGACGTCGTGACTCACCTGTCTCAACAATATTACTATTTAGACCATCTCCAGAGGGCAGAACACCGCCACTAGGCTTTTGTCTAGATCCCGTTCCGCCTCAGCCACATCACTCTGATTCTGGTTCCCTGGTAGTTTCAGGATTCCATATATAATTTTAACAGTAACTTTCAGAGCCCTCAATTTTCAGGCTCACCCAGACTGTACTTGAAAGAGTACGAGTACTGTATTCACTAAAAAGAGAGGTGTATTTTTCCCATTATCCTCATTGTAATGAAAAATGTTATGTGAATGCTCATGTGTGAACGCTGAAGGTATTCACACATACTGCATGTTATTCTATACCCAAAAACTATTATTCTCCCCACTTTTTTTTTTTTTTTTTGGGCACTTAACGACTTCCATATTTCTCAACCAATTCTAACCATTCCAACTTCAAAATATTTGAAAAATTGCCATCCATGGATTTATTTTTCTCGTTCCTAAATTTCACACGTATGGCAACGCAGATAAGTGAATGTTCCAAAAATAAAAGTCTAAATTATAAAGATGAAACGGTTCAAAAGTCGATGATGTGTTGAGACATTCCACATCTTTGTGATTCCAAATTCATCGTGTTCAGCTCATAGTCACCTTAGAAACTATTTTCATCATTCCAAGAATTCTGACATTCCCCAAATACCACAGTTTTGCACATTAAAATTCCCAATTAGACATTTTGACCCCCTGCTCCTTCAACATTTCCTGACTGATTCAAACCATTCCAGGCACAAAATATGTTCCACATTTCAAAAATGACCACTGTTCCCTCATTCCACATTTTCCAAATTGAAATTCCCCCAGTAAGACGTATTTACATGATCCCCTCCTCCTTTAACATTTTTGAACTGATTCAACCCATTCCAACTACAAATGAATATTTATATGAACAAACGTTCCTACGTGATCAAAATTCCAATTTCATGCTACATCATTCAAAATTGGATTGCGCAGGATTTGAGTCACCATTCGGCTTTTCAACATTCACACGCAATTTCTACAGAAATTGCATTGTCTTGCATTTGCATTGCATTCATATTACTCATTCACAAGGTTCGTCGCTATATTTTTTATATCTTCCAATACAATGTTTTCTTAACTCTCAGTGTTCCGTTGGAGAGATTTTTGCAGAACTTGTGTGTAACAAATGTTTATGCACTCTACCAGGCGTGTCAGAAAGGTTCCAGGACTGATATCACATCGGATATATTTCAAATGCCAAGTGCCCGAGCGCAGTAATGTTCTGCATGGTCGGGAACTGTTAGGTGCTCTCTGCTCTTCCCACAACCTACGCCTCTCCTCGCTCAATGAAACAAAACAAACACCGGAGGATCTCACTGTCTGTCTAACGCCAGACTGCCTATGCGGAACCGCGTGCTGGAGCACCTCAGGGTTGCAGAGGACGTTCATGTTTTTAAGAATCGGCTCAAGTCCCACCTTTTTAATTTAGCCTTTAATTATATTGAATTCACCTTTTAACTTACATTTAACTTTATTTCCTTTTTAGCTTTTATTTTATTTTCAGTGTTTTAGTATTATTTATTGAATTTGAGCTCTATTTTTATGCTGTCTTTTACAGTCTCAGATCTTCATTTTAGTATGAGAATTTACTTGTGGTGGTGGTGGGCAGAGCGGTGCAAGGGTGGCGCCGTGGTGTTTGATAAGCGCATTCAAAATAATCTAGTCAAACCAAGGTTTATGAACTATGCTTATGTATTGCACATACATACACAACAATATCATTTCCAGTTGGCTATTTACAAAGTTGTATTCTGGGAAGTTTGAAGGAAATCTGACGATTCGCTTGCTCTTGGTGTGGACCGGAATGGGATGGCCCGAGCGAACGCCGCCATTCAAAAAATCTGAAAGTGGCCTGTTTCAACATCACATTTTGAACTAATAAGACTAACAAACGGGCATTTTTCTACCAAAGAGTCAAGGTTTCTGTAACAAATTGGCTAATGAATTACACTGATTCCTGGACAAGTGAATTTGGGCTGATTTGCTCCATAAAAAGTGGCATAAAATCCTTAATCCTTATCCGATTCTTACAAACTATGGCTCATTTTGTTTGTGTTTCAATATTTTGTATTATTATTATTATATTGTAGTATTTTGATATACAGGTGGTTCGAAATTTTTAGTGACATACATCTTCTCTTGCATGCTATTGATATTATACTGTATATTTATATTTCCTATATCCACTCTTGCTGCTAAAAGATGCAAATTTCCTCAGTGTGGGACTAATAAAGGTTATCGTATCTTACTGTATGTTACAAATATTGATTAACAATATACAGTCATGCTCAAAAACATTGGCACAGGGGTGTCAATGTTTTTAGCCATGACTGCATTGCCTACTATATAGTGTATATTTGTCCAAAAAAAAAAAGTCCTTCTTTTGTTATTCTGGCATTTAGCAAATAGAAATAATTCTGGTAATCCTAATTAACCTAAAACAGGAAAAGTAGTCTGATTTTCTGTCAGACAGTCAGGGAAAAAAAGCGTTATGTTTCTTTTTCTACAGTCGTGCCAAGGTTTTTGCTCTTGTTCATTTCATTCGAAAACCACTCAGAGATGCCAGAATGAACGCATTCTCAATAACAATCCTCACCCGAACAGCGGAAAGCAGGGAGGATGGGCGATTGTTCAATATGGACGTGTCGTTTACTTCACGGGAGCCCACTGCACTCTGAGCTGTAATGGACTGTGGCCATGGTCCTGCCTCATGGGGTCCTCTGTCGCCATAGGCTCCATCCCGGTGTCCTGTGCCCACGGTCTGTTGTCTCCTCTTGGTGCAGATGGTTCCCTGGGATGGTGTTTCCTCACTTGGATTCGCTGTGCACCGCCATAGGCCATTACATTATTATTATTATTTTTTTTATCTGCATGTGTGTGTGTGTGCATATGTGTCTATGTGGATAAGTAGGGGGAGTGGATTGATTTTAACTCCGTAAAGTACTTTGAGTTGCATGTTATTGTATGAAAAGGGCTCTATCAATAAAGTTTGATTGATTGATTGATTGTCTTATCAGATTGTAAAGATTATCCTTAGGTCTGAGGTGTGTTCAGAGTAGATTTTTGTAGGGTGCAAAATGGGTTGGGGCGGACAAGTTTCAATATTAACCGTGTTCAATATTTACGACCAAAAATCTTTTGTGTATGGAGAAAGCTGATGTCTCCCTGAGTCATGACGTCACGAATTGTGACATTGAACAGAATGCAGCCAATCAAGAAACGCCCTGACTGAGGCAAAAGGAAACGGCCGTAAAGCAAAACAAACGTCTTACCCAATGTCGGTTTACAAAGCAAGTCTTTTTGATGGTATCTTGCATACCTAAAGCATAATTAGGTCTGGCATGACTGAGCACACCAGGATTTACTCACTGCAAAATTCAGAAATTAACAGCAATTATAAGTTCATGGCATTACCTCATTTGTGATTTTATTTCATAATCTAAATGTGATCCAAGAAGATTGTGTGGGTAGACATGCCAGTGAAAGTAAAATGCTGCCATGTTTTTACTTATTTCCTCTTGATGACATGTCTTTTCTCTCCACTGGAGCATCAAACATGCTGACTTTGATGAAAAGTTGCGGGGAACTTTTAATTATGTCTCATCAAGGATTGTTTTGTGAATGTGAACCTTAATCAAAGTGAAGTAGGGTTTTGTTATCTTTGGTGTGAGAGACTTTTATTTGCGCCACCAGATGGTGTTCAGATATGAAGGATTTATTAGGTTCCCAGATGGTAATTTGGTGATGAAGAAATGACTGACAAGACATATTTCCACCTCCATCACATGCAGAAGAACTACTAACAGAAGAGAAATATGAATGCTCAACAAATCTGATAGTATGCACTGTATTTTTTATACTATGTATCCTGTTTAGGGTCACAGGGAACTGCAGCCCAGTAGCAATTGGACCTGAGCAATAGAAATGACAAAAAAAAAAAAAAAACAACAACACAGTTTTAGTATGTACTGTTGGTATTTCAAATTACATGACTGATGGCATTTAAAATAACGTTTTGAACCGAATTAAGAGCGACCCGCACGATGTCTGCAGAAAAAAAAAAAAAAAAATAGAATTGGTAGTAATTTTAGGCTTGTTTTATGATGACTTATTTGATTTTTTTCACATTTAAGTCGAAACCTGCATGAGCCTGCTGACGTCAGGGGCGGAAGGCGAGCACATTTCCTCTTTGAACTAGTATGTGTTGTGCCCTAATATTGTTGTCAAAACTGAAAGCCTCCATGTTCTTTTCAGACAATATGCTTTGTTGCAGAAGTATGAGTATGCATGAGGTATGTGCTGTAGATTTATTTCCACCTATATAAATGGGTTTCGTCAGCTTTATTCATCCATTCATCCAGCCATCCATTTTCTACCGCTTATCCGGGTCGGGTCGCGGGGGCAGTAGCTTTAGCAGGGACGCCCAGACTTCCCTCTCCCCAGCCACTTCATCCAGCTCTTCCGGGGGGATCCCGAGGCGTTCCCAGGCCAGCCGAAGGACGTAGTCTCTCCAGCGTGTCCTGAGTCGTCCCCGGGGTCTCCTCCCGGTGGGACGTGCCCGGAACACCTCACCAGGGAGGCGTCCGGGAGGCATCCGAATCAGATGCCCCAGCCACCTCATCTGGCTCCTCTCGATGTGAAGGAGAGGCGGCTCAACTCTGAGATCCTCACGGATGACCGAGCTTCTCACCCTCTCTCTAAGGGAGAGCCCGGACACCCTCCGGAGGAAACTCATTTCGGCCGCTTGCATCCGGGATCTTGTTCTTTCGGTCACGACCCACAAGTGACCATTGGTGAGGGTAGGAACGTAGATCGACCGGTAAATTGAGAGCTTCCCCATTTCGATTAGTGGAAAGGATATCTTGAGGTCTTTTTCATGAGTGAGGGAAGAATGGTGCATTCTCCATACATCCATCCATCCATCCATTTTCTGAGCCGCTTCTCCTCACTAGGGTCGCGGGCGTGCCGGAGCCTATCCCAGCTGTCATCGGGCAGGAGGCGGGGTACACCCTGAACTGGTTGCCAGCCAATCGCAGGGCACATACAAACAAACCACCATTCGCACTCACATTCACACCTACGGGCAATTTAGAGTTTTCAATCAACCTTCCATGCATGTTTTTGGGAAGTCGGAGGAAACCGGAGAAAACCCGCGCAGGCATGGGGAGAACATGCAAACTCCACACAGGCGGGGCCGGGGATTGAACCTCGCACCTCAGAACTGTGAGGCTGACGCTCTAATCAGTCGTTCACCGTGCCGCTGTTGCATTCGCATTCATGAGAATTATTTAAAAGTGAAGGGCATGTTTTTTCTCTATAGCATGGTAGGAAATGAGCACTTAGAAACTCAACGTATTTTGCACAGGTTAATTTGACAGTTTCGGGCACCCTAAAGTAGTCACTCCATATTAATCCCTCCCAAAGCGTCACTCCGTCGCTTACTTGTCTTGTTGGGACCATCCTGAACACCATTATTCTGGGCCATGCAGAGTACAGCGGCATTCATCAGTCATCAAACATTTGAGTCTTCATGTATTTCGGAGCTCACTGCAAATGTTTCTCCTGAGGTGACTAATAAATATAACTACATGCATGGATGCAATCCTTTAGAGGATCCTGCATCAAGATTTTCTTGGGCCTCTTGGGCCGCTTGTTGATCAGTGGCCTTTCAAGGGGTGCTCTCTTAATAAAATGCATTAGTCTGACAGAGACTTAATACGCCTTCATATGAATGACCCTCTTTGCTCTCTGAATCACCATTTACGGGCAACAGAGTGTCCCGATCGGAGGTTTATCATCTACGGGGTGGAGTGGGGAGTGCCACGTCTCCCGGACAAAAAACCAAGAGACAAAAATAAATGAACTTTTTTTTTAGCCTATCTGTGTGGTCTGATACCAAATGAACAAAGACTTGATGATTGACTTGGCCAGTCAAAGACCTTTCACTTTTCCCCCCTGATGAAGTCCCTTGTTGTGTTGGCAATGTGTTTTGGGTCATTGTTTTGTTGCATGAAGAAGCTTCTCCCGATTAGTTAGGATGCATTTTTCTTTAAATTGCCAGACAAAATGGTTTGCCAACCTCCACAGGGCAGGGGTGAAGGTATCCCAATCCACTGTTTGAAGAAAGAAAGATAGAGGCCGTACCACAAGATGCAAACCACTCAATCAGCAGAAAAATGGGAAGGCTTGATTGTATTTGGAAAAGAAGTACAGAGATTAGCCACAAAGGTTTTGGAACAAAGTTTTCTGGACTGATGAGACCAAGATTAACCTCTATCAAAGTGATGGAAAAGCCAAAGTATGGCGAAAGAAAGGATCTGCTTCCAAAACACACAAGCTCATCTGTGACGCATGGTGGAGGTCATGTCATGGCTTGGGCTTGCATGGCTGCTTCTGGAAAGGGCTCACTAGTCTTTATTGATGATGTAACTCATGATGGTCGCAGCAGAATGAATTCTGGTCTTCAAAGCCATTTTGTCTGGCAGTTTACAGAAAAAATGCAGCCAAACTAATCATCAGTATACAACAAAAACAAAGGAATTGACCTTGCTGTTCCAATACCTTTGGTGGGGACTGTACTGTATTCTGCGACCCTTTGATTTGCGGCTTTGATTTGTACGCACACACACACACACACACACCAACACGCACACACGCACGTAAACACTGTCTAAATTGATTTATTCATGGTATTTATTCATTGTATTTGTTAATTGTATTTTCTAGAGTGCCACTAAACAGACCCAATAAAATGTGATGTAAATTCAACACACCACGGAGAAGAGTAATGTTATCAAGCCAGACAAAGAATGAATGAATACAAAGATTATATGAAATCAGGCTTTAAAATGGTCAAGAACTGAGACATTCTAGTCCCTGTGGGCGTGTCATTGGCTGCTCTGAAAATCCCGCCTCCCCGATACTTTCAGCAATCAATCAATACTTCCTTCTATCACGTGATCACGGCTCCTCTGCGGGGAGAGGAGCGATGCACATTGCATACATTTTCACGGGCCGCAGAGAGTCGTTCTGGCCCTTTTTTGCGTTGAAATTCAACGGGCTGTATATCGACTCGTCAGCCGCGCGCGGGGGCAGACGGCAGAGACGTTGTAGCCCAAATAACACGAAAAACACGTTACACTTTAGGGAAGATGCTTTTTTTTTTTTTTTTCGAGTTGCGGGCATACTTTGATGGCTAACTGCACGCTATAGTGGTAGAACTGGGTCCATTATGTATGAGGATGGCTACCGTGTGGAATAAGGGCGCTTGGGGTTTATAGTGGGGGATAGAGAGTATACGCCAAAACCTCTTGATATCGTGAGGATAGTATTTAGGCCTGCCCAGAAATTGCCTCAACAATTCAGTACTATATTGTTCTCAGTCTTTGCACATGTTTTCAGCACTTCAAACCTATTTCATGTATTTAGAAACAAAACAAGCATGTATGTTTTGGGGGACTTTAATTGTATTCAGTGCAGTATTCTTTCATTGTATTCTAATGAATACTAATACTAGCTAGAAGCACGCAATCAACTCTATCTTACATTAAAGCCTGGTGTGACAGGCTGATGTCATAATTGATGGCTAACAACAATTTTTGACCAAAAGTATTCCTTTATAGTTCATAGTTTTTATTTCCTGGTTGTGGCACAGAGCGGTTCAGGCACAGTGTTAAGAGGGCACTGACCCCCCCCCCCCCCCCCCCCCCCCCCCCCCCCCGCCCCTTCCCTTAGAACCGCCACTGGGCTTTACAGAAACAGCAACATTTTGGCTTCAAGGGTTAAAACAAATTACAACAATATTTGTCAATTTCTTTTCCTTTTCTCTATCTGCCAATATTCTGCAAATAGCCTACAATACATATTTCCTACTGCTGGGTATTACTTTAAAAGTACTAACCCGAACCAAACCCAAGATCAACAAAACGACTCACGTAGCAAATGAGATTATTTATTCAATCCAAATGATTGTCTGCCGCCGCAGTGTGCAGGCAAGATCCGTTAGTCACGAGACACTGGGTATAACGGTCGTCAGTATTCGCAGCATCTAGTCTCGGGTGTTGTGGTTCTGGTGTGGCGTGAGTTGCGCCTCGTCGTGTACGCGCAGCGCTCTCCGAGTGCAGTCAGCGTCGCTTCATTCGCGCAGCAGAATTTCCCTTTATGCCGACTGGATACGACACCTAAATGAAAACGACACCGGAGCAACTCGTTCTTTTTACGCGCTCACCATCATGTTGGACAACTGCTCGGATTTTAGCAACCTTACGCAGCTGGTGGTTCCGGTGGTCCGCTACAACTTCCCAGCGCTTGTTTTCGGGATCTTACTGATCATGGCCGTCACCTTCGGCAACGTTCTCGTGTGCCTCAGTGTTTACTCGGAGAAAGCTTTAAAAACCACAACCAACTATTTCATCGTCAGTTTGGCGTTTGCAGACCTGCTGCTGGCGGTTCTGGTTCTGCCACTCTTTGTTTACGCAGAGGTAAAACTGAAATTAAACTTCAATTAAGTGAGGCTGTCATCATTCAATCGATCGAAGTCTTCCTGCTCGTTGATCTGAGTTGACAATGATTTTGAAGTATGACTCATATGTGTTCAGAAGTTTAAAGGTTGTGCGCGTGTAACTACGGCGCTCGCATTAAGTGTAAAAGTCACCTGTCTGCCTTTCCAAATGTATGTATGACTCAGACACCGCCTATGAGACCTCTTTAATTGGCTGCAACTCTGATCTTGTTATTGTTGCTCAGCGCACCAGCTCTTCTGCAGGCAGCAGACTTTAATACTGGTGGCCTGTCAGCATGCATTCACCAGTTTAGACAATGGAAGGGGAATGAATTATTTAGGAAAAATGAAAGAAGGTGTGGATATACTGTAGGTAGGTGTGTCTTATGGGAACAATGTTGCCTTGAGTGAGGGTTGTAGTGATGCAAGACCAAAGAGGATTATAGATATTTATGTGGTGGTTCAGAGTTGGAGCAGCTAATGAGTGTGTGTGTGTGTGTGTGTGTGTGTGTGCGTGTGTGTGTGTAGTTCCAGGGTGGAGTCTGGTCATTGAATATGCTTGTGTGTGATGGCCTGATGACCATGGATGTGATGCTGTGCACTGCATCCATCTTCAACCTCTGTGCCATCAGTGTGGACAGGTAAGGGTGTGCCCCTCTGCTCAAGAGTCAAGACACGCTGAAATACATTCACCAGCCACTTCATTAGGTACACTTATAGAATCTGATGAGATCCAATACAAGAGCTGGATGATATTTTTTCCAATTTACTATTTATTGTTGTTTTCAAAAGACAAAACAAATACGAAATATAATAGCACAAACAGCAGGGGCTCGATTACTCAACTGACATTTAGTCCACGCGTACGTCAACATGCTCAACTGACCATATTAATTATCTTCTTTGCGATAAGGTCTAAAGATAAGCCCCCCTACCGGGGGCACCCTGTATCGCAGATTTTTAAGCACTCATTTTTTAAATTGTGTTTTACAATACTGTATACAGGCAAGTCTGAATTTAGAGTTGTGTGCCTTTACTGTAGTATCACACAACATGCTGGGCAGCATATTTAAAGGACACATAACGCGAGCATTTATCAACTTATTCCATAGTTATGGACTTAAAAATGATGTCTGCAGAAAACAAATCCCCGCCCAAAATAGTAAGTAAGTAGTAATTTTAGGCTTGTTTTCTTATGACCTATTTGATTTTCAGCCAGATTTTGGCCCGTCCCCCTTTAGGTCGAAATCTGCATGAGCCTGCTAACATCAGCAACAGAAGATGGACACATTTCCTTACAGTGGTATCACAGTACCAGAATTTTGACTTCGATACTATACCAACATAAAGTACCTCGATACCGGTACCGAAACGATTCCACGGCAAAAATTGAAAACATCAGTAAAAGTTGCACCTGGCATTAAAAAAGAACAAGAAACTGAAGAAGCAAGGGGTCAAATATTTTTTCCATGAGTGTATTATTTTCTATTTCTGTATTTATATATGCTTTACACATACTTAATACTGTGTATTTCAACCTTTCTAGCTTTTTATTCAAGCTTTTAGTGTACAGTATTCTTGTATTTTACTGCATTTGATTTCTCCCAATGTAAACTATACATTGTGCAGTGCTGTTTTTCATTGCGCACAGAACACCCTTTTGCTACACTTGGATAATAAGTGTTTTTCCTTTTGCATTCTGGTGGATTTTTATTCTTCTCGAACGCCCCGGATTTCAGAGTGGACTCCGACGACTGGACAGGACGAGTGTTGTGCGGCTTTTCGGGAAGAGGTGAAACAGGCTCTCGGTAGACAGGAGGAGCTTCCAGAAGACTGGACCACTACAGTCAAGGTGATCAGAGAGATCAGGAGAGTACTTGGTGTATCTTCTGGCAAAGGAGAGAAGGAGACTTGGTGGTGGAACCTCACAGTACAGGAAATGATACAAGGAAAAAGGTTAGCTAAGAAGAAGTGGGACATTGAGAGGACCGAGGAGGGGCGAAAGGAATACATTGAGATGCGACGTAGGGCAAAGGCCAACCTGCAGGCATATGATGACATGTATGCCAGGTTGGACACTAAAGAAGGAGAAAAGGATCAATACTCGTGCGCCATACAGAGGGATCGAGATTGGAAGGATGTACAGCAGGTTAGGATAGAGATGGAAATGTGTTGACTGGTGCCAGTAATGTGCTGGATAGATGGAACGAATACTTTGAGGAGTTGATGAATGAGGAAAATGAGAGAGAAGGAAGAGTAGAAGTGAGCTGGTGCCAATTTTTAAGAACATGGGTGATGTACAGAGCTGTGGGAACTATAGAGGAATCAAGTTGATGAGTCACACAATGAAGTTATGGGAAAGAGTCGTGGAGGCTAGACTCAGGACAGAAGTGAGTGTTTGGAAGCAACAGTATGGTTTCATGCTGAGAAAGAATACCACAGATGCATTATTTGCCTTGAGGATGTTGATGGAAAAGTACTGAGGTCAGAAGTAGCTACATTGTGTCTTTGTACATCTAGAGAAAGCCTATGACAGAGTACCCAGAGAGGAACTGTGGTACTGCATCCGGAAGTCTTGAGTGGCAGAGAAGTATGTTAGAATAGTAGAGGACATGTACGAGGGCAGCAGAACAGCGGTGAGGTGTGCTGTAGGTGTGACAGAATAGTTTAAGATGACAGATGAGGTTAGACTGGAGTCTCCGTGGACCATGATGTTCACAGATGACATTGTGATCTGCAGTGAAAGCAGGGACCAGGTGGAGAAACAGTTAGGTGGATGCTTGCACTGGAAAGGAGAGCAATAAAGATTAGCCGAAGTAAGACAGAATATATGTGCATGAATGAGAGGGGTGGGGGCGGGGTGGAAGAATGAGGCTACAGGGAGAAGAGACAGCGAGTGTGGAGGACTTTAAATACTTGGGGTCAACAGTCCAGAGCAATGGTGAATGTGGTAGGGAAGTGAAGAAACGGGTCCAAGCAGGTTGGAACGGGTGGAGGAAGGTGTCAGGTGTGTTGTTTGACAGAAGAGTCTCTGCTACGATAAAGGCCAAACTTTATGTTAAACAGTGGTGAGGCCAGCCAAGATGTACGGATTAGAGACAGTGGCACTGAAGAGACAACAGGAAGCAGAGCTGGAGGTGGCGTAAATGAAGATGTTGAGGTTCGCTCTTGGAGTGACCAGGTTGGATAAAATTAGAAATGAGCTCATCAGAGGGACAGCCAAGGTTCGATGTTTTGGAGACAAAGTTAGAGAGAGCAGACTTCGATGGTTTGGACATGTCCAGAGGAGAGATAGTGAGTATATTGGAAGAAGGATGATGAGGAGGGAGCTGCCAGGCAAGAGAGCTAGAGGAAGACCAAAGAGAAGGTTGATGGATGACGTGAGGGAAGACATGAGGGCAGTTGGAGTTAAGAGAGGAGGATGCAGGAGATCGGCTTACATGGAAAAGGATGACATGCTGTGGCGACCCCTAACGGGACAAGCCGAAAGGAAAAGAAGATGGTATTGGTTTTGGTACTTGGTGCAACACAATTTTTCTTTTTATGTCCTGTCCTGTTCAGTTGTTTGGTCAAGCAGAAAGGAGGATCTGTATCCGTTTTATGTTGGAACAGTTTTACTGTGTCACAGTGGAGCTTTTAAGATGCCACTGTGATTTCTTTGTAGTCTGATGGATATTTATTGAGAATTACAGTCGTTCAGTCGAACAGAACAATGTTTTTAAATGGGAGTGACAGAAAAAAAGGAGAGAGAGTGAAAAGGTTACTAAATAATATAGGAAAATAAAACAACAAAAGAAAGCAATAGCTGTAAACTAGATGAGGAAAGTAAAGCATTATATACCTTGTTCAATGACAATGACACATTGAATTCAAGTGTTGTATGGGTCAGTAGTGCGACACCCTGCGAGGGAAGGACGGAACAATATAGGACAGGACTGTACAGGACAGGGATTGGACGGGAAGCATGCAGGGCAGGGGTCGTGGACCCGGCTGTACAACCAACGTGTGGTAGGAGTGGGTATGGAAATAATAAACTTCTGTAGGACCAGATTGTAAGTGAGGGGATACCAAAGATAGCTATTTGTCGCAATGAGTGAGTGGCCCCACACCCAGTGAATAAGTCCCAGGGGTGTGTGTCTGTGGACACATGCAAGTGAATTGACACTGTTTCGCATGCACACTAGCCGTCAGAGATGCCCTGTAATTGCTGTGCCTGCACCGCAGGGGCTGAGGACGCCAACCCACCCATTCGAGAGGCGGGGTTGGGCCCAGGAGTCCACCTGAGAGTGTCCCGGTGGACGAGACACCTCCGACACCGAGGGATCCAGGGTGGCCCACCGTTGCCACCTATGCGCCCTGAAAACCGGCCACCGAAGGAGGCCACAGAGACCCAACATCCCTCCCCAGCCAATCCCTTCCTTCGTGGGAGAAATTCACGATTTTTCTTTAACAAACTCCGGTGGTTCAAGGGTGCCCTGAAGTGTTGGTATTCTTTTTCTTGTATTATTACTGGTTTAATTTATTGTATTGATGGAAGTTTCTGCCTGTTATTTGAAATTCTTTGAAATAATTTGAGGTAAGGTTTTAATTTCGATTGTGGCTCTTCTTCCCAGTAGTGATACAGGCAAGTTATTCCAGCGTATTAATTTAGCTGAGATCTTTTTCCAGAAGTGGTGTGTAATTTAGATTGGTTAGCTCTGTGAGTTTTGACGAAATGTTAATACCTAAATACTTAATGTTTCCTATAGGAATAGGGTAATCTGGGATTTGATCTGCAGGATTCCATGAGTTTGCTGTTATTGGGATGGGAGTATTGTTGATTTTGTCCAGCTGATAGATTAGTCTGATAATTGTCCATCCATTCCATCCATTTTCAACACTGCTTATCCTGGTTTGGGTCGCGGGACACTGGAGCCTATCCCAGCTGACTTCGGGCGAAAGGCGGACTACACCCTGAACTGGTTGCCAGTCAGTCGCAGGGCACATTTAGACACGGACAACCATTCGCACTCACATTCACACTGTCAATGAGTGGGAACTGAACCCACGCTGCCTGCAGTCAGGCGAGTGTACCACTACACCATCAGTGACCTGATAATTGTTAAAATGTTTAATGAACTTGAAGACTGCTTGAAGTGATGATTTGGGTTTCTGCAAATAAAGAATATCATCCGCATAGAAATTGATTTTGTGTTCTGTCACTGGCGAGCAGATATCTTTAATATTAGCATTATGGCGTATAGCGGTAGCAAGAGGTTCGATGAATATTGCAAATAGCATTGGTGAGAATGGACATCCTTGTCTGGTTCCTCTATGTAACGTAAAATTTTGTGAAGTAATCCTATTTGTGTTGACTGTCGCTTTTGGCGAATTGTATAATGTTGCTATCCAATGTATGAATCTCCGAAGCCCCATCGAGGCGCCCTGAAAGCCGGCAACACGGAGAAGGCAAAAGGGACCCAACACCAACCCCCCAAGCGCGTATCTGTTGGATTAATTCCACATTATTTTGTGAGATGTGCCACGAACGGCTGGAGACTGCACCCAAGAGCAGGTAGAGGCTGAGAGGTTGTGATGAACAGTTTATTGAAAAAGGGAAATGATAATGTTCCTTGTGGTGCGCTGGTGGGTTGTGGAGGCAGGGAATGCGTGGCAGGTGGTGATGAGGGCAGGCGGCTGGCTTGGCGGCGTGGCGTGGCGGTAGGAATTCACTTGGCGAGGACCACAGAAGGAACACTGAGGACAAGGAGAGACACGGAGGTCAGAAAGGAGACGAGGAATTGTGTGGCTTACGTGGAGACTGGAGAGCCGTTGTACCGCTGTAGAAGCTACAATATTCTGGCGAGGATTTCCGGGATCAGGCAGGCTTAAATGCAGGTGGTAACAAGGGCTGATTGATGACAGGTGCGCGGCCGAGGAAGGTGCTGGAAAGAGAGAGGGGAGGGGAAAGATAGAGGGCGAGAGCGTGCAAAGCGCCACCAAGGCTCCAAAAATAGTACTGCAGGGCAGCTCATGACAAGATGTTAAATTTTTTCCTTAATTTAATTTTTAAATTTTTGTTTTTTCTTGTACGAATCGTATTATATGATTTGACCTCGCATGGTAGATTTCCCGGTTTCCCACAGCAGAGATTTGGCATATGGTTGGGGAGTCATTGAATTTCAAAAAATCGTCCCATTCTTTCCTCAAAAATAAATTAAAGTCTGGGTCTGGTAGGGATGTGTTAAAGCGCCATGTTGGTGGAGGTACCAGATTTGAAAATTTTTTTAGGTATAGAGAAATTGGTGTGTGGTCACTGATGATGATTGGATGTATTTTGGAGGTAATTCTTTGAGCCGCCAAATTATTCGAGAAGAAAAAATGTTTTCTTGAGAAAGAACCAATGAAAAAAAATGTGCACTCTCTTTTTGTACGTCTTTTTAGCCTCCATGCCAACAAGTTCAAAATTGTCCATCCATCCATCCATTTTCCTCACTGGGGTCGCGGGCGTGCTGGAGCCTATCCCAGCTATCATCGGGCAGGAGGCGGGGTACACCCTGAACTGGTTGCCAGCCAATCGCAGGGCACATACAAACAAACAACCATTTGCACTCACATTCATACCTACGGGCAATTTTAGAGTCTCCAATTAATGCATGTTTTTGGGATGTGGGAGGAAACCGGAGCGCCCGGAGAAAACCCACGCAGGCACGGGGAGAACATGCAAACTCCACACAGGCGGGGCCGGGGATTGAACCCGGGTCCTCAGAACTGTGAGGCTGACGCTCTAACCATGCCACCGTGCTGCCCAAAATTGTCCATATACTGTTTTAATATATTGGTGCATTGTGGTTAATTGCAATTTTTGAGATTTGAGCGACCTATATAGGGATTAAAAATAAGGTCGGCTCCCATGACAATTGTAGAATTGGCTGACAAGTTAAGGAAGCATGAAAATAGCGTGCGGAAAAAAGCTGGGTCATCTTTTTGGAGCGTATACATTGACAATTGTGTACAGTTTGTTAAATATTGTTGCCTGTGTAATTATGTATCAGCCTTCTGGATCCGCAACTGTACTACTTATTGTTAAAAGTAGTCTTTTATGAACTAGTATTGAGACTCCTTTTTGTCTGCTGTTATAAAAAGCCGAGATAGCCTGCGTGAAATTGAGTCAATGAGGCATTTTTCTTCTGATTCGGTAAGGTGCGTTTCTTGTAATAGGAGGAGGCCTGTTTTAAATTTAGTAATATAATCCATAATCTTAATTCTCTTTCCCTTTTATCAAATGCTACTGACATTCCATGACACAAACGTTAAGTGTGACATATAATGGGTGCATGTATAGTAATTTTGAATCGATTGAGTACTATGTATTCTTTGTTGTTATTTTTTGACAGTTTGCAGCAAATTTTATGGTACTATGTTGATAGATGTTATTTAAAGAGGGTGATAAGGATGATATATTCAAGTACAGGAAAGCCAGGATACATAAAAGGGTAGAAAACAAACATAAAACAGAAAACAAACAATTGTGCTGAGGGGATAATATGGCGTGTAGTTGTTTGTAGTGTACAGGGAGAGTGTTGTGAGGATTGTGTGTGTGGCGGAGTCAGGATTCATGCTGGCGGGATGTGTGGTTCTGTTCTTTTGTTTATCTAAGCCAAATAAAAAGGAAACAAAATACAACAAGCTTTTGACAATTAATAACTACAACAAATTCGGAGAAGTACTTATCTACAAGAGTGTTGGCATCACGAAACAGTTGACCGTCGACAACCAACCACACTTGTTTGTTGTTCTTTGTTTGCACAGTTGTTCTTCATCAGCTGGTACAGGATTTTACGCCTCTCGTTGATTTCCTTGTGGAACTGGTCGTTCATTACAAAAGATCTCTCTTTGAACTCACGACCTTTTGTTTTCACGAAAATCTTTTGTTGGAAGTGTTCAAACTTTGCAATGATGAGACGTGGTCGGTTTCCTGGAGGGGGGCCTCCTAATCGATGAAGACTGTATCTTGGTGTATTTTGAGCGTGGACATTATGAACTTTTTAATCTGCGCCTCGGGGTCTTCCGGTGCGTTTTCTGGAATGCCTGAGAAAATTAGATTGTCGCACATGCTTCTTGATTGAATGTCTAGCGTGGTTTCTTTCGTGATTTTATATTCCAATCTGAGCATTTTTAAATACGCTGTCGTGTTGATATGGTTTGATTAGAGGCCAACATGATCTAATCTTAGCTCCTTGACCTGTTGCTGTGTAAATTCCAAGCTGTTTTTTGAGCTCGGTAATCTCTTGGGGAAGCAAGTCGCGTGTAATTGACAATTTCTTGTTGACTGAGAGGACGACATTGGCTTGTGTCTCTAGTGAACCAAGTAGATCTTTTGACGAGGTAGACAAATCTGTTTTCTTCCTCTTCAGTGGCTGCTCAGCACATGAACTGGGATTCTCCATGACAGACGGGTTAGCGTTGATGTAGCTGTCGGTGAGAATCTAAAATGGCTCTCTGCTAGTTATCGCCTTTCGCGAGGCTGATAAAGGAGAAGAGAAAAAAAGAAGTGAAAAACCGCTGCTGAAAAAGGAAAATGACTTGTGAAAAAATAAAGTTTGTCTTGTAGTAGCTCCTTTTTCCGGGTCTATGCAAGAGGGGCCGCCATATTTTCATCTCCGAAAATCAGTATCAGAATCAGAATGATCTTTATTTTGCCAAGTATTTCCAAAAACACACAAGGAATTTGTCTCCGGTAGTTGGAGCCGCTCAAGTACGACAACAGACAGTCAATTGACAGAGAACACTTTTGAGACATAAAGACATTCAGAAAAACAGTCACTGAGCAATAAAGGGTTGCTAGTTATCTGGTAATGCTGGTACATTTTTTTTTGTGTGTGTGTGTGCAAAAAGATGAAGTCCTCTAGCACTTAGAGCAGTTTGAATGACTAATAGAGCAATAGTCCGGTGCAATGGCCATTGTGCCAAGGGTGCCGAGACTCGTAGCGTGATAATCTGGGACAATGTTGATTGAATGTTGCAGATACTCCTCAGACAGTGTGCAAGTGGTGCAGATGCTACTCTGGCATGAGTGGCCAGTATTGGTCAACAACAGATATGCAAATAGTGCAGCGTGGCGAGACTACTACAGTGAGTGCATGAGTATGTATAATTGGGCCGACAGAAATGTGACAACAAACTCAAGACAAAAAAAAATGGCAGCATGTTGCAATGGAATTGTAGGTTAGGTGTTTAAGCAGTTGATGGCGCGTGGGAAGAAGCTGTTGGAATGTCTGCTTGTTCTAGTTTGCATTGATTGGTAGCGCCTACCTGAGGGAAGGAGCTGGAAGAGCCGGTGACCAGGATGTGGAGGGTCCAAGAGGATTTTGCACACTCTTGTCTTAGTTCTGGCAGCGTGCAAGTCCTCAAGGGTGGGTACGGGGTACCGACAATCTTTTCAGCAGTTTTGATTGTCCGTTGCAGTCGGAGTTTGTCCTTTTTTGTAGCAGCACCCAACCAGACTGTGATGGATGAAACACAGGACTGATTTGATGACTGCTCTGTAGAACTGCCTCAACAGCTCCTGTGGTAGGCCGTGCTTCCTCAGAAGCCGCAGGAAGTACATCCTCTGCTGGGCCTTTTTGAGGACTGAGTTGATGTTGGTCGCCCACTTCAGGTCCTGAGAGACTGTAATTCCCAGGAACTTGAAGGTCTCGATGGTTGACACAAGGCAGCTGGACAGCGTGAGGGGCAGCTGTGGCGAAGGATGCCCCCTGAAGTCCACGATCATCTCTACAGTCTTGAGCTTGTTCTGCTCCAGGTTGTGTCGGCCGCACCACAGCCTCCAGCCGCCCCGTCTGCGACTCGTCACCGTCCTTGATGAGGCCGATGACAGTGGTGTCATCTGCATACTTCAGGAGTTTGACAGCTGGGTGCGTTGAGGTGCAGTCGTTTGTGTAGAGAGAGAAGACCAGCGGAGAGAGGACACAACCTTGGGGCGCCCCAGTGCTGATGCTGCGTGTGGATGAGGTGGCCTCCCCCAGCCTCACTTGCTGTGTCCTGCCCGTCAGAATGCTGTAAATCCACTGGGAGATGGCAGTTGAGACGCTGAGTTTGAGAAGCTTGGAGGAAAGGAGTTCAGGGATGATGGTGTTGAATGCTGAGCTGAAGTCCACGAACAGGATCCTCGCGCAGGTCCCCGCGCTGTCGAGGTGTTCTAGGATGAAGTGCAGTCCCATGTTGACTGCATCATACGCAGACCTGTTTGCTCGGTATTCAAACTGCAGGGGGTCCAGCATGGGACTGTTTTCACTGTAGGCTTCACGCATTTAAATTATTGTCTGTATGTCGGTATTAAGTGAATTAAGCAGTGATCAGAGAAGCCCAGGGCTGCACGAAGTATGGCACGGTATGCATTTTTTACCGTAGTGTAGCAGTGGTCTAAAATTTTATTTTCCCTGGTAGGACAGTCGATGTGCTGCTTGTATTTAGGGACTTCGTGGTTAAGTTTAGCTTTGTTAAAGTCCCCGAGAATAATGAGGGGTGAGTCCGGGTGTTTTTTTTCAATTTCGTTGACTTGTTCGGTGAGTATTAGCAGTGCGGTGTTCGGGTTAGCTTGAGGCGGAATGTAGACACCGGCGAGAATGAATGATGCGAACTCACGAGGTGAGTAAAATGGCTTACAGTTAAAAAACAGCGACTCTAAATGCGGGCTGGAGTGTGTGCTGAGCTCCGTGACATCCGTACACCATTTTCCGTTGATACAGAAGCATATCCCGCCGCCTTTTGTTTTCCCCAATGATTCCATGTCACGGTCTCCCCGGCGAAGGTGGAAGCATGACGGCGCCATCGGGTACAACTTCACAAAACCAAGTCTCCGTAAAGCACATGGTGGTGGAACGTCCGAAGTCTTTACTGGTCTTTATCAGAAGATGAAGCTCGTCCATTTTGTTGGGTAGGGAGCCTAGAGTTGTGAGGTGGATCGACGGAAACGGCAATCTGTATCCTCTCTTGCGGAGCTTCACTTGGATGTCGGCTCGCTTCCCTCTGTGGCGCCGCCTCCGTCTCCATGCCCCAAAGACCGCGGTCGCCGCTTTGGTGAGTAACTCAGGGAAAAAACTGAGCAGATTTGCGAAAGTTGGTGAGGTGGATTTTTCCGCCTGTGGTTCCGAGTCGGAGGTCACCTGGGAGACCTGCGGCTTTCTGTTGGGCAGGGATGAATGAAGACTTCGAGACACTTGGCGTTTGGGCTAATTCGATCTACTGAACAAGCCTTAGTGTCATAACAGCTGCTTACATTGCTAGAACAACGAAAATCTGGATCTCAGTTTATCAAGGTTTAATTCTCTGGGCGTGGAATTTGCCCCTCCCTGGGTGCACCCGGAAGATGGCCGTTCCTCATGACCATATTTGGAATCACCCCTGCCTGCTGGCTCCTCACATTGTAGCTACGCGCACACCCGGTACCCTTATCTTATAAGATGCAAAACAATCCTCTTTGCAGACCGGGATGCCTGTTGTGAACCCAAGACATGTTACTCTCTGGGCGGAGAAAGAAAACCCTAATAAACGTACAGATGGTTGAAGGAAGTCCTTTGATGTAGAACTTCAAAGAAAAGATGGTTGGCTTGAATACAGATCTCCAAACATTTGGCCCTTGCAAAGGAACTCTGATTGTGTTACTATTGAAATATACAACATTGGTGAAAGAAAGTCCGGAGTAGCCTCCTTTATGGTTACCAAGTCTCCCCTTGTGTAAGTGAGTTGCGTAATGTCTCCAAAGACGAATGAAAAACACAAAAACAAATACAATACTAGAGAGCGCGTAACCGAGGCGGCCACACGGGTAGGCGTCATCTTGACTCAGAGTCTCCTGCGTTGTCACAGCATGCTTGCATTCTATTTCCTTTTACTAGTACGTTTTGGTCGCTTCACGAATCGATACTATTGGTCTATTCCCATTTCGTCTGTTATTTTTATGCAACATTAACCAATTTAAAGGGGTGAAAATAGCTTGAGAACAAAATTATAAACGCTCTTGAACGCTCAAAATGTCAGAGAAGTGTTGTAAAAGTCTGTCTATTTCCTCATTCTGTGGAAGCATACAACGTAATTGTCACCTATATTGAAAGTCTGGATGGGTTTAATAAGCTCATGGTTGCATTGATTTCAGCACTCACCGCGGCAGACTTTGATGGGTACGCCTGGCACCCAGTGCCACGTTCATACTATTTTAATTAATGAGAACATAATAAATTTGTGAGTTTTACATAAAAAAAAAAAAATCTGATTAAATAAGTGACTGGGCATAAATTAGGGGTGCTGTTATGTTGATGCGAGTGTGCAATGGTACATGATGGCAATAAGGTATAATACCAACTTGAACAAAGTGGTTTCTGGAAACTCAAGCAAGATGGTGTCAGGTGTAAAATGTAAATAAAAACTGAAAACAATGATTTGCAAATCCTTTTCGACCTATATACGATTGAATACACTACAAAGACAAGATATTTATATTCAAACTCATGAATTATAATTATTATTTTATTGCAAATTTCATTTTGAATTTGAAGACTACAACACGTTACAAAAAAGCTTGGACAAGGGCAACAAAAGACTTGGAAACTTGAAGAATACTCAAAAACACCTGCTTGGTGCATTTCACAGGTGAACAGGTTAATTGGAACCAGATGAGTGTCATAATTGAATATAACGAGGAGCATCGTGAAAGGCTCAGTTGTTCACACGCAAGGATAGGGCAAGGGTCACAACTTTGTGAACAACTTTGTGAGCAAATATTTTAACAGTTTTAGAAAAACATTTCACAATGTACAATTGCAAGGAATTTAGAAATTTCATCATCTACGGTCCATAATATCATCAAAACATTCCGAAAATATGGAGAAATTTCTGCTTGTAAGCAGCAAGGCCGGAAAAACAACAACATTGAATGCTCGTGACCTTCGATCCCTCTGGTGGCACTGCATTAAAACCGGCATCATTGTGTAAAGGATATTGCCATGTGGGTTCAGGAACACTTGATAAAACCTTTGTCAGTTTACATAGTTTGCTGCTCCATCGACAAATGCAAGTTAAAACTCTACTATGCAAAGTGAAAGCCATCTATCAACAACACCCAGAAACGCCACTGGCTTCTCTGGGCCGTAGCTCATCTGAGATGGATTGACGCAAAGTAGAAAAGTGTGCTGTGGTCTGACGAGTCCACATTTCAAATTGTTTTTGGAAATGACAGCTGTTGCGTCCTCCGGGCCAAAGAGGGAAAAGACCAGCTGTATTGTTATCAGCGCAAACTTCAAAAGGCAGCATCTGTGATGGTATAGGGGTGTATTAGTGCCCAGGGATCTCGTTTGATGTGCGGTTTAAGACCCACCCTACGTATGTCTATGTGCGTGCGTGTGTGTGTGTGTTGGTGAAGAGCTTCCACACATAGTGAATCAAAAGTTAACTGTTTATTACATTCGCTACCCTGCAAGCTAACGACCAAGCAAGCTAAGGGCTGAAGCTAAAATGCTCACTCGACCGAACGTCAGCGCTCAAAGTTGTGTGACTGTGTTCCCCACATAACATACACACACACACACACGCTCACACACACACACACACACACACACACGCATTCACATGAAAGTGTAAAGCGGCACACGTTATCAATATTCAGGCAGGAGTTGACTGCATAAAATCCATTTTCAGCATCATTTGATTGGAAGGTGAAGGTCTCACATAACAGTCCAGCAGCTCAAGGGTAGCCTTATTTTATATTTTATCCTATATTTAACCAGGTAAAAGCTTATATAGTGATAAAATCTCTCTTTCAAATGCTAAGAGGCAGCAGAAATTATACAGGCAGCAAAACCTATACTATATAGTACACAACATGACAATATTTATACAATAAATAAAAACAAAGACTAAAAAATAACAGTGATATTAAAATGTATGGCATCTGATTTAAAAACAGTGACAAAGCTCAAATGATTTTGAGTAGATACATGGTGTTTTTTAGTTCATTCAAATTTGGCAGGCTTTAAGACATTTATTTATTTATTTTAGTGGGTTAATGACTCTATAGCTAGGTGCCAAATGTTTAATATTTAAGTGCAATTTTTGTGAACAGCGCTTCAGTCAGATTTATTCATATTGTTAATTTATCTAAGATACTTTATTTATAGTTCTACATTACAATGTCAATGTTCAATGTTCTTTAGAGTTGAAAGTTAATTGTTCATCAGTCGGTCATGGAGGGTAAGGACTTAAATAATATTAACAATGAAAAGTGAGAACTCTCAACTTGCTCCCTTGCACGGCTGACGTCATGTAGTAAGAAAAAAAGTTTTCTCGCTCTTCGCATCAAAATTACTGTGGTGGGAGCAATGGTGTGTGTGTGTGTGTGTGTGTGTGTGTGTGTTACTCACTTTCATGTTTACGTACACGCACACACAAAGATACGCACACACACAGTTGCTTTCATTGACCACAATCGCCAGTGTACTGAGAATGGTGTGCTTGTTTACGTTTAGGAACTTACTGTATTGTGTTGGCATGTCAAGTCTGCACTAAGTTGCTGATTTAATGTGGCTTCAACTACACTAATATTTAAGTTATTGTTTCATGTTGATGACATCATTCTGTAACTTGTGTGGCGTACATTAACAAGTAATGGGCACGGTTAAGTGAATGCTTTTTTTTGGTACTGTGGATAAGTGATATTCCTGCCACTTGGCAGCTGCCGAAAGTAACTAAGTTACTGTTTTCTAACTTAGTTACTTTTGGGCGGCACGGTGAACGACTGGTTAGAGCGTCTGCCTCACAGTTCTGATGACCCGGGTTCAATCCCCGGCCCCGACTGTGTGGAGTTTGCATGTTCTCCCCGTGCCTGCGTGGGTTTTCTCCGGGCGCTCCGGTTTCCTCCCACATTCCAAAAACATGCATGGTAGGTTAATTGACAACTCTAAATTGCCCGTCGGTGTGAATGTGAGTGTGAATGGTTGTTTGAATGTATGTGTCCTGCGATTGGCTGGCAACCAGTGCAGGGTGTACCCCACCTCCTGCCCGATTCTAGCTGGGATAGGCTCCAGCACGCCCGCGACCCTAGTGAGAAGAAGCGGCTCAGAAAATGGATGGATGGATAGTTACTTTTGAAATCAAGTCATCAGCAAAGTGACTTAGTTACTTTTAAGCTCAAGTAACCAGTAAAGTAACTAAGTTACTTTTTCAAGGTAACTCTGGCAACACTGTCCGTGACGATGTTGCAGTGACTCATTGTTCCAGAGTTGGGATTCATTGTTTCCAGACATGTGCATCCTGGGACTCACACAGTTTCAAGTGTAAAATGATCTATGAGTGCCCATGGAGTGGGTAACTTGCACATCTGTGAAGGCAACATTAATGCTGAACGGCACAGGTTTTGGAGCAGCATATGCAGCATATGCCATCCGTCTTTTTTCAGGGATGTTCCTGCTTATTTCAACGAGACAATGCCAAGCCGCATTCTGCACGTTACAGCAGCGTGGTTTTGTAGTATAAGAGTTCGAGTGCTAGACTGGCCTGCCAGCAGTCCAGACCTGTCTCCCATTGAAAACGCACAAAATATGCCAACCAAGACCCCGGACTGTTGAGCAACTGAAGAATAGAAAGAATGGGAAAGAATTGCACCTACCAAATTTAAACAATTCCTCAGTTCCCAAATGTTATTGTGTTATTAAAAGAAAATGTGATGTAACGCAGTGGTAAACATCCGAGCTTTATTCTTTCATTCAACATGAATAAATATTTGCAAAAAGAAGAAAAAGCATCAGTTTAAACATTAAATATCTTGTTTTTGTAGTGTATTCTATTGAATAAAAGTTGAAAAGGATTTGCAAATTCAGTTTTTATTCAGTTTTACACCACGTCCCAACTTCATTGGAATTGAGGTTTGTAGTTATGCTGTTCAACTCAAGTTAAAATATTTACTTTAGACAGGGGAAGTAAAAGTAAATAATTGAGATAAGGTGGTTGCACAAGTGTATACACCCTCTTTTACATGGGGATGTGGCCGTGTTCAGAATTACACAATGTCCCAACTGAGGTGTACATAAAGAATTGCTAATGGTCAGATAGGTCAGATCCAACGCAACCATGGTGAAGCCGCATTTCGCTGTTATGCTGCACGCAAATGGAATAAGTAGCCAACAGAAGTGAAATCTGCCCCAAGTCTGAATGTTTTTAAGTCCAGGTTAAAAACCACTTTTTTTTCTCATGCATATGATTGAACATTTTGGAGAATCTCTATTCAAAAAAATAATAATCTTTTATATGCTGTCTTTTATTTTTCTGTACTTTTTTGAATGTCTTTTTCTTTTAGTTTTTAAATGCACATTAAGGGACCATGTGTATCAAATGTGCTATATAAATAAATTTGCCTTGCCTTGCCTATGTCCACACCAGCTATGTTGCGAATTTCGTCTCTAGTTCTGTTGCTGACGTCACATCACGACATGGGGGCGTATCGGTTTTGCCGATGTAAAAGGGGCGGTCTCAGGGCAATTAGTTATTTACCAGTTGCTCCAAAATGGATTGATTTTATTGGAAATCTTGTGCAAATGCATACAGAGACATTGTTAGTGAAATATAGGTCCGCCACCGTTAACCTACAGGGCGCTGGTGGAGATTCAGCTACTGTGGGTCGAAGACAAAGGAGGTGGAAAGCGGGTTCTTCGGCAGAAAGAGAAGAGGAAAGCACTAAGCCTAGAACTGAATGTACGGACTTTGAATGTTGGGACAATTACAGAAATGTCAACCAACTCCCGAGAGTTGGTTGACATTTCTGTAATTGTGATTAGGAGAAAGATTAGGAGAAAGATTGATATATTGTGTGTCCAGGAGACCAGGTGGAAAGGCAGTAAGGCTAGAAGTTTAGGGGCAGGGTTCAAATTATTTTATTATGTTGTAGATGGGAAGAGAAATTGAGTAGGGGTGATTTTAAAGGAAGAGTTAGCTAAGAATATCTTGGAGGTGAAAAGAGTGCCAGATGGTGTGATGAGGCTGAAACTTGAATTTGAGGGTGGTATCTATAATGACCTAGAGGTGAAAGAGAAATTCTGGAAGAAGTTGGATGTAGTTCTGAGCATCCCAGATAGAGAGAGAGTCGTGATTGGTGCAGATATTAATGGACATGTGGGTGAAGGAAATGGGGGTGATGAAAAAGTGATGGGTAAGTACGGCATCCAGGAAAGTAACTTGGAGGGACAGATGGTAGTAGACTTTGCTAAAATGGATAGAAATGGCTGTAGTGAACACTTTCTTCCAGAAGAGGCAGGAACATAGAATGACCTACAAGAGTGGAGGTAGAAGCACGCAGGTATATTACATTTTGTGCAGACGATGTAATCTGAAGGAGGCTACTGACGGAAAGGTATTGGTAGGGGAGAGAGTGGCTAGACAGCATAGGATGGTGGTGTGTAAAATGACTCTGATGGTGGGGAGGATGATTAAGAAGACAAAAGCAGAGCAGCGAACCATGTGGTGGAGGCTGAGAAAGGAAGAGTGCTATGCAGCTTTTCGGGAAAAGGTGAGACAGGGTCTTGGTTGACAGGCGTAGCTTCCAGAAGACTTGACCACTACAGCCAAGGTGATCAGAGAGACAGGCAGGAGAGTACATGGTGTATCTTCTGGTAGGAAAATGGAGAAGGAGACTTGGTGGTGGAATCTTAAAGTACAGGAAGTCATACAAGGAAATAGGTTAGTTAAGAAGTGGGACACTGAGAGGACTGAGGAGAAAGGAATACATGGAGATGCGACATTGGACGAAGATAGAGGTGGCAAAGGCCAAACGAGGCATATGATGACACGTATGACAGGTTGGACACTAAAGAAGGAGAAAAGATCTATACAGGTTGGCCAGACAGAGATATCTCAGGGATAGAGATGGGAAGGATATGCAGCAGGTTAGGGTGATTCAGGATAGAGATGGTGATTCAGGAAAGAGATGGAAATGTGTTGACTGGTGCCAGTAGTGTGTTGGATAGATGGAAAGAATACTTTGAGGAGTTGATGAATAAGGAAAATGACAGAGAAGGAAGAGTAGTAGAGGCAAGTGTGGTGGACCAGGAATTACGGCGTAATTGTCGCCAATATTGAAAGTCTGGATGGGTTTATTCAGCTCATTGTTGTATTGATTTCAGCACTCACCGCATCAATGATGAGTAAGGGGGTAGTTAGAAAGGCATTAAAGAGGATACAAAATGGAAAGGCAGTTGGTCCTGATGACATACCTTTTGAGGTATGGAACCATCGAGGAGAGGTGGCTGTGGAGTTTTTGAACAGGTTGTTTAACAGAATTCTAGCGGGTGAGAAGATGCCTGAGGAATGGAGGTAAAGTGATACGCAGAGCTGTGGGAACTATAGAGGAATAAAGTTGATGAGCCACACAATGCAGTTATGGGAAAGAGTAGTGGAGGCCAGAAGTGAGTATTTGCGAGCAACAATATGGTTTCATCAGAATCAGAATCATCTTTATTTGCCAAGTTATGTCCAAAAACACACAAGGAATTTGTCTCCGGTAGTTGGAGCCGCTCTACTACGACAACAGACAGTCAATTTACAGAACACTTTGGAGACAGAAAGACATTGACAAAAAAAAACAGTCACTGAGCAGTAAAGGGATGCTATTTATCTGGTAATGCCGGTACATTTATTAATTTATTTTCTTTGGACAATTGTGCATAAAGATGCAGAGTGCTCTTGCACTGAGAGCACTTCGAATGACTAATATTACAATAGTCCGGTGCAATGACCATTTTGCAAAGGGCGTCGAGACTTCAAGGAGTGTATGCGGTTTACAGTGACGAGTAGTGCGATAATCTGGGACAATGTTGGCTGTGCAAATGTTGCAGATACTCCTCAATCAGTGCGCAAATGGAGCAGATGCTACTCTGGCATGAGTGGCCAGTATATGCAAATAGTGCAGCATGGCGAGACAACTCCAGTGACTGCACGAATAATGTGTAATTGGCCCCACAAAAATGTGACAACAAACTCAAGTCAAAAAATTGCCACCATGTTGTCATGGAATTGTAGGTTAGGTGTTTAAGAAGTTGATCGCAAGAGGGAAGAAGCTGTTGGAATGTCTGCTAGTTCTAGTTTGCATTGATCGGTAGCGCCTACCTAAGGGAAGGAGCTGGAAGAGCTGGTGACCGGGGTGCGGAGGGTCCGAGAGGATTTTGCATGCTCTTGTCTTAGTTCTGGCAGCGTGCAAGTCCTCAATGGTGGGTAGGGGGGTACCGACAATCCTTTCAGCAGTTTTGATTGTCCGTTGCAGTCGGAGTTTGTCCTTTTTTGTAGCAGCACCAAACCAGACTCTGATGGAAGAACACAGGACTGATTCAATGACCGCTGTGTAGAATTGTCTCAGCAGCTCCGGTGGCAGCCCGTGCTTTCTCAGAAGCCGCAGGAAGTACATCAGGTCCTGAGAGACTGTAATTCCCAGGAACTTGAAGTTCTCGATGGTTGACACAAGGCAGCTGGACAACGTGAGGGGCAGCTGTGGCGAAGGATGCCTCCTGAAGTCCACGATCATTTCTACGGTCTTGAGCGTGTTCAGCTCCAGGTTGTGTCGGCCACACCACAGCTCCAGCTTCTCCGCTTCCTGTCGATATGCAGACTCGTCACCATCCTTGATGAGGCCGATGACAGTGGTGTCATCTGCAAACTTCAGGAGTTTGACAGTCTGGTGCGCTGAGGTGCAGTCGTTCGTGTAGAGAGAGAAGAGCAGCGGAGAGACAACTCAACCTTGGGGCGCCCAAGTGCTGATGCTGCGTGTGGATGAGGTGGCCTCCCCCAGCCTGACCTGCTGTGTCCTGCCCGTCAGAAAGCTGTAAATCCACTGGCAGATGACAGGTGAGACGCTGTGCTGGAGAAGCTTGGATGAAAGGAGTTCAGGGATGATGGTGTTGAACGCTGATCTGAAGTCCACGAACAGGATCCTCGCGTAGGTCCCTGCACTGTCGAGCTGTTCTAGGATGAAGTGCAGTCCCATGTTGACTGCATCATACGCAGACCTGTTCGCTTGGTATGCAAACTGCAGGGGGTCCAGCAGGGGACCTGTGACACTCTTGAGGTGGTCCAGCGCGAGACGTTCAAAGGACTTCATGAACACAGATGTCAAAGCGACAAGCAATCTCGGGTCTCGTCATTTAGACCCGAGATTGCAGGTTTCTTGGGGACTGGAATGATGGTGGAGCATTTGAAACAGGATGGTACTTCGCACAGTTCCAGAGATCTATTGAATATCTGTGTGAAGACTGCAGCGAGCTGGTCCGCGCAGACTTTGAGGCAGGATGGGGACACATGGTCTGGGCCTGCCGCTTTGTTAATCTTTTGTTGTTTGAAGATGCGTCTCACATCCTGTTCATGGATGGTTAACGCAGAAGTCAGAGGTGTGATTGTGGTCTGGGGTGCGGCCGGGTGGGTGTGGGGTGTGAAACTGTCCTTTTCAAATCTGCAGTAGACGGTATTCAAGTCGTTGGCTAGTGTGCTATTGTTCTCAGCTTGGGGGGATCGTCGCTTGTAATTAGTCAGCGATTGGAATGCATGCCAGACTGATTTAGAGTCGTTTACGCTAAACTGTTTTTCCAACTTTGCTGCATAGATCCTCTTTGCAATATTAATTTCTTTAGTCAGCTGGTTTCTAGCTCGATTATACAGGGCCCTGTCCCCGCTCAGATATGCATCCCCCTTAGGTTGGCGAAGCTGCTTCAGTTTAGCAGTGAACCACGGCTTGTTGTTGTTGAATGTGCAAAATTATTTGGTTGGTACACACACATCTTCACAGAAACTGATATAGGATGTGACAGTGTCCGTATATTCATCCAGGCTGCCAGCTGAATTTTCAAAGACACTCCAGTCTGTGCAGTCTAAACAGCTTTAAAGTTCCATCTTGGCTTCATTGGTCCACTTTTTGACTGTTTTCACTGTACGCTTCACGCATTTTAGTTCTTGCCAGTACGTCGGTATTAAGTGAATTAAGCAGTGATCAGACGAGCCCAGGGCTGCACGAGGTATAGCACGGCATGCGTTTTTTACCGTAGTGTAGCAGTGGTCGAAAATGTTATTTTCCCTGATAGAACAGTCGATGTGCTGCTTGTATTTAGGGAGTTTGTGGTTGAGTTTAGCTTTGCTGAAGTCCCCGAGAATAATGAGGGTTGAGTCCGGGTGTTTTTCTTCAATTTTGTTGACTTGTTCGGCGAGCTTTAGTTCGGCGTTCGTGTTAGCTTGAGGCGGAATGTAGACTCCAGCCAGGATGAATGATGCAAACTCACGTGGCGAGTAGAATGGCTTACAGTTCAAAAACAGAGACTCCAAATGCGGGCTGCAGTGTGTGCTGAGCTCCGTGACGTCCGTACACCATTTTCCGTTGATATCCCGCCGCCCTTTGTTTTGCAAAGCCAGGTCTCCGTGAAGCACATGGCGGCGGTACGGCCGAAGTCTTTACTGGTCTTTAACAGACGATGAAGCTTGTCCATTTTGTTGGGTAGGGACCGTACATTCGCGAGGTGGATCGACGGGAACGCCAATCTGTGTCCTCTCTTGCGGAGTTTCACCTGAATGCCGCCACGCTTCCCTCTGTGGCGCCATTTCCGTCTCCATGCGCCGAAAACCGCGGACGCTGCCCCGGTAAGTAACTTGGGGAAAAAACTAAGCGGATTTGCGAAAGTTGGTGACAGAAAGTCCGGAGTAGCCTCCTTGATGGTTAGCAGGTCTCCCCTTGTGTAAGTGAGTCGTGTAAGGTCTCGAAAGACGGACGAAAAACACAAAAACAAAAACAATACTAGAGAGCGCGTTATCGAGTCGACCACACTGGTAGGCGCCATCTTGGTTTCATTGCTTAGAAAGAGTATCACAGAGGCATTATTTGCCTTGAGGGTGTTGATGGAGATGTACAGAGAAGGTCAGAAGGCGCTACATTTTGTCTTTGTCGATCTAGAGAAAGCCTATGACAGAGTACCCGGAGAGGAAATATGGTACTGCATGCGGAAGTCTGGAGTGGCAGAGAAGTATGTTATAATAATACAGGACATGTATGGGGCAGAGACCTAGATGAAGACCAACGAGAAGGTTGATGGATGTAGTGAGGTAAGACAGGTAAGTTGGTGGGGTGAAGAGGAGGATGCAGGAGATAGGCTTACATGGAAAAGGATGACACGCTGTGGTATAGGTCATCCGGATGCCTTTTAGAGAAGCGAAAGTCCCCTACTGAGCAGAGAACATATTCCTGTGAGCAAAGTTGTCCTGTATCGTTTGGTTAAAAACATGTTTATATTGTTTCTCTATTTAGCATTTCTTTTAAAATCTATTGGTCTGTGTGTGGAAAGTATCACCCGCGATAAACAGGGCTTTCACTCTAGTTCACTGTTCATAACCTCAAATCACTCTATGTTGGACTATGAGCAGAGGTGGGTGCAGTAGCCAACTATTGTACTCAAGTCAGAGCAGTTACTTTAGAAAAATATGACTCAAGTAAAAGTAATAAGTAGTCGGCCAAATATTTACGTAAGAGTAAGAAAGCACTCAATGAAAACAATACTTAAGTAAAGAGTAATTATTTATTATAATAGTTATTGTTATTATTTATTTTATTATTATTTAGTTTTTGTTTTAAATTAGAGTATGAATATCATCCATCCATCCATGCCTTTTCTGTACCGCTGATCCTTACTAGGGTCGCGGGCATGCTGGAGCATATCCCAGCTAACTGTGGGCAGGAGACGGGGTCCACCCTGGACTGGTAGCCAGCCAATCGCACCATGAATATCAAATAAAATTTAAAAAAGTCGACACACACCTGCCACCATTTCAATTTTTAAATGGTCAAAAACCAACAACACATGCATTGGGCCTTACAGAAACATTATTTGCTTTATTCACTTAAATTACTTAATGAAGAAGCTGTTTCCTGACCAGATTTAGTGATTATGTGCGCGTGCGACACAATATGGTAGGGCTATTGTTGCCATATCCACTGCAAAAACAAAAATAGAAACATCTGCAAACAATATCCAAGTTTGGGCAGTCACAATTTAAGAGCTGCATGACAAAGCTGTTGCTTTTGGGAGTCTGTAAACACACTTGCACGGCTGTTTTTCACCCCCAAAATTAGTCATTTTGATGGGCTCGTGAAGGCTACGTGCGCGGTCATGTGACTGCCTTGTGTCGTCTGATTGGTGAATTGGAGAGAAATGACATAAGTGATCACGTTGGATTGGCGCAACGGGTGCCCTATGCGGAAGTAAAAAATGGTGTCTAAAAATAGACACGCGGACGAACGTATAAATAAAAGTAGTGAACGGCATGTCGATCATTGTAACAGAGTACTAAAAGTAAAGTTAAAAATACGATGCATTTGAAGTACTCTGACTAGTACAGTTTATCAAAAATGTTACTTGAGTAAATGTAACAGAGTAAATGTAGCACGTTACTACCCACATTTGACTGAGGTACAGTATATGGTGACAATAATAGTCTTGCTGGGTGAAACTGTACAGCTCCAGTCCTGTGGGTACCGATAATGGGCATTACAACTTGACTACCAACGCCACAAAGAACAATTCCTTTTTAATCACAATGGCATAAACTGGATCCCGTGGGTTACTGCCATATCGTCTTCTTCTTTTCCTTTAGGCTTGTCCCGTTAGGGGTCACCACAGCACGTCATCCTTTTCCATGTAAGCCTATCTCCTGCATCCACCGAGAGCCTGTCTCACCTCTTCCCGAAAAGCTGCACAACACTTGTCCTGTCTCAGCTTCCACCACATGGTTCTCTGCTCTGCCTTTGTCTTTCTAAGTTTTCTCCCCACCACCAGAGTCATTTTACACACCACTATCCTATGCTGTCTACCCACACTCTCCCCTACCACTACCTTACAATTGGTAACCTCCTTCAGATTACATCGTCTGCACAAGATGTAATCCACCTGCGTGCTTCTACCGCCGCTCTTGTAGGTCACCCTAAAAAAGTGTTCACTACAGCCATTTGCATCCTTGTTGCAAAGTCTACCACTATCTGTCCCTCCAAGTTCCTTTCCTGGATGCCGTCCTAACGCATCACTTCTTCATCACCCCTATTACCTTCACCAACATGTCCATTACAATCTGCACCAATTACGACTCTCTCTCTCTGTCTGGGACGCTTAGAACCACTTCGTCTAGCTCCTTCCAGAATTTCTCTTTCATCTCTAGGTCACATCCTACCTGTTGGGCATAGCCACTCATCACATTACACACAACACCCTCAATTTCAAATTTCAGCCTCATCACTCGATCTGATACTCTTTTCACCTCCAAGACATTCTTAGCCAACTCTTCTTTTAAAATAACCCAGACAAAATTTCTCTTCCCATCTACACCATGGTAAAATATTTTAAACCCTGCCCCTAAACTTCTAGCCTTACTGCCTTTCCACCTGGTCTCCTGGACACACAATATGTCAACCTTTCTCCTAATCATCATGTCAACCAACTCCCGAGATTTTCCTGTCATAGTCCCAACATTCAAAGTCCCCACATTCAGTTCTAGGCTCTGTGCTTTCCTCTTCTCTTTCTTCCAAAGAACCCGCTTTCCACCTCTTCTTCTTCTTTGACTTTGACCCACAGTAGCTGAATTTCCAACGGCGCTCCGCAGGTTGACGGCGCCGGTGGCGGACATTGTTAACCCGGGCCACGACCGATCCGGTATGCAATACTTAGGATAAACGCTCATATTTGTTTGGCAACATTTTAAGACGGATGCCCTTCTTGACACAACCCTCTGCATTTATCCGGGATTGGGACCGGCCTACAGTTTGCACTGACTTGTGCCCCCCATAGGGCTGCGTTGGTTACTGCCATATACTGTACAGTAACTAACTTGATGTCAAGAACTATATGACTAACTTAGTTTCCATCCATTTTATATGCCACTTATCCTTGGTTGTGGGAACTTCAGGTGAATGACAAATTATACACTGAACTACCAGTTGCAGCCATTCAGTCACAGGGCACACAAGGATATGTTATTTTAGTATGTTAGCTGGCAAACCTCTGTCATCAATGCTTTGGAGAATTTGATTATATACTGTATCTGTTTAACGTTTAGGATAGTTTCTTGTGCTTTATGTCTGTAATTCGATTTTAGGAGTCATGTTACACTTGACAATCCTTCATACTGTATCTTTTTATTTCTTTGATTAATTTTTTTGAATGATTAATAATAAAACGCCCTTAAATTTAAACCTCTTGAAGCAGTGAACAATGACACATGCATACTCTGAACATTAGTCATTTTTTATATATAGTACAGTATTAATCATTGAAGTTGCTGGAAACAGAGAATAATTAGTCTTTGGTGGCCCCTGCTGCAGTAGTCGACTTTTCTTACAAGTGGTTAAAAAAAATAATGATAATATATTTTTTTAAATCTTCAGAGATTATATTTTCATATTGGTAAAAAAAAAAAAAGTCCTCATCAGTCCTTTGTGCAGTTTTCAACTAAGTATCATCTTGCTTTCAAAGATGGCAGCTGAGGTAAAAGGCCAGTACACATTCACCACAAAAAACAAACTAAACTTCCATCCATTTTCTGGGTCATGGACAAGCTGACCAAGGTTGGGAGATTGGGTAGAATAGAACAGAATATAATACTGTTGGTCGCTAGTATGCATTGTGATTGGCTGGCAACTAGTCCAGGGTGTACCCTGCCGCTCACCCAGTGTCTGGCAGCTAGTATAGGTTCCATTGCTCATGAGGAAAAACGCCATAGGCTAGACGTAGGTCTAGAACACAGGATACACTATAGAATCATCAGTTTTGAATTGCAGGTCCTTTTCTGTTTGGACATTGACTAAGAATTAAACTATAGCTTTCATTCTTGTCTAACAGGAAGCTACAGTCTGTGGACCACAACACTATCAATAATTTAATCTTCAATATTAAATTATTTCTCTTTCTGTCAGAGAAAGCGCCCTGCTGCTGATAACCAGTCTAATATCCTCCACTTTGCTGAGTTCAAAGGCAGAGGCCACAAACTATAGGATGGAACACTTTTGTAGTTGTTACAGTATTCATTCTAGAAATTGAGGGAGAAAAAAAATAACAGTTGCCATTAGAAAATAGTTGATACAGAAATAGACAGGATTTTCCATTCATCCATCCAATGTCTATAATGCTTGTCCTCATTAGGGTCGTGGGTGAACTAGAGTGTATCCCAGTTGACTTCAAACCCCACCTTGAACGCCTTCTGCGAGAGGCGCGATACATGCTGGACTGGTCACCACCCATGTGCAACTTTAACAGTTACAATTTCTTCTTTTGTTTTGTAGATTCATTGCAGTTGCCATTCCTCTAAATTATAACCGCAAGCATGTGGACCATCGCCAACTCATCCTGCTATTAGGCACTTGGCTGCTCGCCCTAGCTGTGGCCTCACCTGTTCTCTTTGGAATTAACAATGTACCCGACCGTGACCCCAGCAAGTGCAAACTTGAGGACAATAACTACGTAGTTTATTCCTCCATCTGCTCCTTCTTTATTCCATGCCCCATCATGGTCCTGCTATACTTTGGAGTCTTCCGTGGCCTACGGCACTGGGAAGTGTCCCGTAAGGCTAAACTGCGCGGCAGCATTGAAGCTTGCAGGAAGCTGCAGCATGTGGCCATCACCACCGCCCTCCCCCCGCTGGTGGGCGCCATGCCCGGGTCTTTGCCGATGACTCTACCCAGGATCATTGAAAGGGACTTAGCTCAGTCACGGCTTGATATGGATGACTACATGAAACAAGAGATTCCTTATCCCATTCATGACAGAGAGAACGCCATACCCACAGTGAATGACAGCCGAGAACAACAGAGCAAGAAAGGAGCCAAGATCAACAGCAGGGAGAGGAAAGCTATGAGGGTGTTGCCAGTTGTAGTAGGTGAGTGTCTCTCTTTCACTTCATTTATATCTTGTACATATACAACATATTGATTAATTAATTAATTAATCAATTAATTAACAGACCACTGCAAAATGATCAGTATAAAAATACAATATACAGTGGTACCTCAAGTTACAAGGGATCTGACTTACGAGTTTTTCGAGATACGAGCCGTTGATTGGCCGAGGTTTTTTGCTTTGACTTGCAAGCCCAAACTTGTGAAATGAGCGATGTGTGCTGGCAGGGGGCTCCACTTACTTTGGCTGATAAAATTCATAAATATTCTTCATGGCTTCAAACTGTACATTGTCATTACCAGTTGGAGTTGACTTGAAAATTAACCATAAAAAAGAAAAAGAAAATGACACGTGTATTTGAAATAAGCACAGAGCCCATCAAACATACGATAGGAAACATCACGGACACACGGGCTAACGATGCACATAATACAAAAATAAATTGCAATAACGCCAGTTGGGTGTTGAAAACAATTTCATGCTGTGGACAAGAGATCAACAGAGAAGTTACAGAGATAAGGTCTCTCTTCTTCTTCTCATTGATAAATCACTTAATGGTTTTAGTTCCTGAATACATTAAATAAATGTTAAAGGAATATAAACCTCATAGGGCTCTCAGATCTACAAGTTCAGGTCAAATGGTGGAACGCATAACATAAACAAACATGGTGAAGCAGCAGGTGACAGTGCCATGAAAAAGTATCGGCCCCCTTCTCAAATTCTTATATTTTTGCATAGTTTCCCCACTTTAATTTTGAAGATCATCAAACAGACATAAATATCAGACAAATGAAATTAAAAGGCTGTTTTTAAAGTTCAATTTTTTTTTTTTTTTTAAAGTTACCTGGCTCTGTGTGAGAAAGTAATTACCCCCTTGTTAAATCATGAATTCACTGCGGATAATCAAAATTTTTGGTTAATTTTCTCTGATCACACCCAACCCTGATTACCTACAGACGTGTTCCATCAACAAATCACTTAAAAATAATATGTCAGAAAATCGAGTCAGAGAAAGGATCTAAGAAAAGCTGCAACAAAATGACACAATCCAAAGAAATTCCACAACAGTCAAGAATTAAAGTAATTGACATAAATCTGGGAAGGGTTACAAAAGGCATTTCTAAATCTTGAGGATTCCAGTGACTCATAGGGAGAGCCATTATCCTCACATGGAGAAAACATGGAAAAGTGCTGAATCTAGGGTAGGGTAGGAACGAAGATCGACCGGTAAATTGAGAGCTTCGCTTTTTGGCTTAGCTCCTTCTTTACCACAACAGACCGATACAAAGTCCGCATTACTGTAGACGCTGCACCGATCCGCCTGTTGATCTCCCGTTCCATTCTTCCCTCACTCGTGAACAAAACCGCAAGACACTTGAACTCCTCCACTTGGGGCAGGATCTCATCCCCGACCTGGAAAGGACACGCCCCTGTTTTCCGACTGAGAACCAAGGTCTCAGATTTAGAAGTGCTGATTCTCATCCCAGCCGCTTCACACTCAGCTGCGAACCGCTCCAGTGAGAGTTGGAGATCACGGCCTGATAAAGCCAACAGAACCACATCATCTGCAAAAAGCACAAATGCAATATTGAGGCCACCAAGCCAGACCCCCTCTACACATCGACTGCGCCTAGAAATTCTGTCCATAAAAATTATGAACAGAATCGGTGACAAAGGGCAGCCTTGGTGGAGTCCAACCCTCACCAGAAACCAGTCCGACTTACTGCCGGCAATGCGGACCAAACTCTGACACCGGTCGTACAGGGACCGAACACCCCGTATCAGGGGGTTCGGTACCCCATACTCCCGGAGCACCCCCCACAGGATTCCCCGAGGGACACGGTCGAACGCCTTCTCCATGTCCACGAAAAACATGTAGACTGGTTGGGCGAGCTCCCATCCACCCTCGAGGATCCTGCCGAGGGTGAAGAGCTGGTCCACCTTTCCATGGCCAGGACGAAAACCACACAGCTCCTCCTGAATCTGAGATTCGACTTCACGATGGATCCTCCTCTCCAGCACCCCTGAATAGACCTTACCAGGGAGGCTGTGCAGTGTGATTCCCCCTGTAGTTGGAACACACCCTCCAGTGTTAAGAAGGGGGACCACCACCCCAGTCTGCCAATCCAGAGGCACTGTCCCCGATGTCCACGCGATGTTAAAGAGGCATGTCAACCAGGACAGCCCCACAACATCCAGAGCCTTGAGGACCTCCGGGCGAACCTCATCCACCCCCGGCCTTGCCACCGAGGAGCTTTTTAACCACCTCGGTGACCTCAACCCCAGAGATAGGAGAGCCCGCCTCATAGAACCGAGACTCTGCTTGCTCATGGGAAGGCGTGTCGGTGGAATTGAGGAGGTCTTCGAAGTATTCGCCCCACTGACTCACAACATCCCGTGTCGAGGTCAGCAGCGCCCCATCCCCCCTATACGCAGTGTTGATGGTGTCCTGCTTCCCCCTCCTGAGACGCCGGATGGTGGACCAGAATTTCCTCGAAGCCATCCGGAAGTCTTTCTCCATGGCCTCACCAAACTCCTCCCATGCCCGAGTTTTTGCTTCAGCGACCACTAAAGCTACATTCCACGTGGCCAGCCGGTACCCATCAGCTGCCTCAGGAGTCCCACAGGCCAAAACGTAGGAGCGCTCTCCAGCACCCCCTCTAAGGACTCCTAAAAGGGTGGGTACTCTGAACTGCTATTTGGTCCATAGGCACAGACTACCCTCTCATCCACCGGTGTGAACCCCAACGTACAAGCACCGAGCCGGGCGGCAGTAAGTATACGCACACCTGCTCGGCGCCTGGGCAACTCCAGACTGGAAAAGAGTTAGGGTTAGTCGAGAGGACTGGTACCAGAGCCCAAGGAGTGTGTGGAGACGAGCCCGACTATATCTAGTCGGAACTTCTCGACCTCACACACCAGCTCGGGCTCCTTCTCTGTCAGAGAAGTGACATTCCACGTCCCTAGAGCCAGCTGCTGTAGCCGGGGATCGGATCGCCAAGGTCCCTGCCTTCGTCCACCACCCAGCTCACACTGCACCCGACCCCTATGGCCCCTCCCACAGGTGGGAGCCCATGGGAAGGGGGACCCACGTAACCCTTTCGGGCTACGCCCGGCCGGGCCCCGTGGGTGCAGGCCCGGCGACCAGGAGCTCGCCTTCGAGTCCCACCTCCAGGCTCGTCTTAATTTTGCAAAAAAATAAAAATTATATGGACTGTCGAAATGAAAGTTTAGCTTTTTGGAAGGTGTGTGTCTCAACACATCTGGTGTAAATGTAGCACAGCACAGCTACTTTGCTCCTTCAGGACCTGGACAACTTGCTGTGATTGATGGAACTATGAATTCTGCTCTTCCACGGAAAATCCTGAAGGAGAATGTTCAGCCATCAGTATGTGACCTCAAGCTGAAGCACACTTGGGTTCTCCAGCAGGATAGCGATGAATCCAACCTTAAAAAGGCCGTTCATGCTCGAAAACACTCAATTTTTGCTGAATTCAAACAATACTGCAAGGAAGAGTGGGGCAAAATATCTCCACAGAGATGTGAAAGACTCATTTACAGTTATGAGAGTTATGAGAAAATGCTTGATTTTAGTTGTTGCTGCTGAGGATGGCCCAACCAGTTATTCCGTTTAGGGGACCATTACGTTTTCACACAGGGCCAGGTATCTTTGAATAGTTTTTTCCCCCCTTAATAAGTGAAATCACCGTTTAAAAACAGCATTTTAATTTCATTTGGATTATATCTGTCTGTTTACATTTGTTTGATGATCTTAAACAATAAACTGGGGAAACGTTGCAAAAATATAAGAATTTGAGAAGGCAGGGCACTGTAGCTGTTATGCTACACATAAATGGAATAAGTTGCCAACAGAAGTCAAGTCAGCCCAAAGTGTCAGTTTTTAAGTCCTGTTTAAAAGCTATTCTTTTTTTCCTTATGCTTATGATTATCATCCATTTATAAATTATTTCTTGCACTGTACATTTTTAGTAATTCTAGTGTCTTTGTTTTCAAATGCTTTTAAGCTTTCTTTTACTCTTCTATACTTTGTTTTTCTTAAATTTTTGCTCTTTATTTTAAAATGCTTTCAATCATGTAAAGCACATTGAGTTGCCTTGTGCAGGAAATGCGCTATATAAATAAATTTGTCTTGCCTTGCCTTTGATTGAACGTGTCTTTCGTGAAGAACACAACACTACTTGAGCCCCTCCCCCGGCCCCACCACCCAAAAAAAAAAATAATAATGCAAAATTCTTGGTACGTAAATGCATACTGACACACTACAATTCAATGCGCTTTTAATATTTTCATTGTGAATGTGCAACACTTATGTGCATCCCTGTATGTATACTGTATTGCCAAAAGTATTCGCTGATAGTGAAAAGTGAGATCCCGTTCTTAATCCATATGGTTTAACATGAAGTTGGTCTACCCTTTGCAGCTATAACAGTTTCAACTCTTGTAGGAAGGCTTTCAACGAGATTTAGGTGTGAGTTTATGGGAATTTTCGCCAAATATTCCAGGAGCATATTTGTGAGGTCACACACTGATGTTGGACGAGAAGGCCTAGCTCACTGTCCACTTGAAATTAACCCAAAGGTGTTCTATCAGGTTGAGGGCAGTTCTCTGTGTAGGCCAGTCAAGTTAATCCATACCAAATGCTGTCATCCATGACTTTATGGACCTTGCTTTGTACACTGGTGCACAAACATGTTGGAACAGGAAGGGGCAATCCACAAACTGTTTGACAAAATCTCTTGGAATGCTGAAGCATTCAGAGTTCCTTTCAGTGGAGCTCAGGGGCTAATATTTTGGACATTTCCAACTTTGTGGGAACAGATTGGAGATGGCCCCTTCCTGTTCCAACATGACTGTGGATAAGAGCACATATCAAGGTTCATAAAGACATCGATGAGAAAGTTTGATGTTGATGAAATTGACTCGCCTGCACAATCCTGACCTCAACCCTACAGAACACTTTTGGATTAAATAGACCGGAGAATGAGCGCCAGGCCTTCTCGTCCAACATCAGTGTGTAACCTCACAAATGTGCTTCTGGAAAAATGGTCATTCAACTTCTCATAAACACACTCCTAAACCTTGTGGAAAGCCTTTCCAGAAGAGTTTTAAGATGTCATAAATCCAGAGGGTGGATTGATGTCATATTAAACCTTATGGATTAAGAATCGGATGCCACTTAAATTCATGGTGAGCGATTAATTTTGTATATATATATATATATATATATATATATATATATATATATATATATATATAGTTGTGTGTGTGTGTGTGTGTATATGTGTGTGTTATACTATACCTGCATAAAATACCTTGATATTGGTACTGAATCGATACCATGGCAAAAATCATTAGCAAAAGCAGTGGAATAAAAAAAAAAAGCCAAAACTACTTCAAATATGTTATTAATATAATAATAATAATAATAATAATAATAATTAATAATTACAAATTAGATTTCAATATTAGATGTACCATTATAAAATATTAATGTAATTAAGGAATTAGCCCATTCTTCAGTCATTTTCTGAAGAAACAATTAGATCAATGACTGCATTGTATTATTAATTTTTTTAATGTAAAGAAAACCATGGAAAAATGCAGCCCTATGGGTGGCACAAGTCAGTGCAAACTGTAGGCCGGTCCCAAGCCCGGATAAATGCAGAGGGTTGCGTCAGGAAGGGCATCCGGCTTAAAACCTTGCCAAACAAATATGAGCGTTCATCCAAAGAATTCCATACCGGATCGGTCGTGGCCCGGGTTAACAACGTCCGCCACCGGCGCCGTCAACCTGCGGGGCGCCGTTGGAAATTCAGCTACTGTGGGTCGAAGTCAAAGAAGAAGAGGAGGTGGAAAGCGGGTTCTTCGGCAGAAAGAGAAGAGGAAAACACAGAGCCTAGAACTGAATGTGGGGACTTTGAATGTTGGGACTATGACAGGAAAATCTCGGGAGTTGGTTGACATGATGATGAGGAGAAAGGTTGATATATTGTGTGTCCAGGAGACCAGGTGGAAAGGCAGTAAGGCTAGAAGTTTAGGGGCAGGGTTTAAATTATTTTACCATGGTGTCGATGGGAAGAGAAATGGAGTCGGGGTTATTTTAAAAGAAGAGTTGGCTAAGAATGTCTTGGAGGTGAAAAGAGTATCAGATCGAGTGATGAGGCTGAAATTTGAAATTGAGGGTGTTATGTGTAATGTGATTAGTGGCTATGCCCCACAGGTAGGATGTGACCTAGAGGTGAAAGAGAAATTCTGGAAGGAGCTAGATGATGTAGTTCTTAGCATCCCAGACAGAGAGAGAGTCGTAATTGGTGCAGATTGTAATGGACATGTTGGTGAAGGTAATAGGGGTGATGAAGAAGTGATGGGTAAATTCGGCATCCAGGAAAGGAACTTGGAGGGACAGATGGTGGTAGACTTTGCAACAAGGATGCAAATGGCTGTAGTGAACACTTTTTTCCAGAAGAGGCACGAACATAGGGTGACCTACAAGAGCGGAGGTAGAAGCACACAGGTGGATTACATCTTGTGCAGACGATGTAATCTGAAGGAGGTTACCAACTGTAAGGTAGTGGTAGGGGAGAGTGTGGCTAGACAGCATAGGATGGTGGTGTGTAAGATGACTCTGGTGGTGGGGAGGAAAATTAGGAAGACAAAGGCAGAGAAGAGAACCATGTAGTGGAAGCTGAGACTAGACGAGTGTTGTGCAGCTTTTCGGGAAGAGGTGATACAGGCTCTCGGTGGATGGCAGGAGCTTCCAGAAGACTGGACCACTGCAGCCAAGGTGATCAGAGAAGCAGGCAGGAGAGTACTTGGTGTATCTTCTGGCAGGAAAGGAGAGAAGGAGACTTGGTGGTGGAACCTCACAGTACAGGAAATCATACAAGGAAAGAGGTTAGCTAAGAAGAAGTGGGACACTGAGAGGACCGAGGAGAGGCGAAAGGAATACATTGAGATGCGACACAGGGCAAAGGTAGAGGTGGCAAAGGCCAAACAAGAGGCATATGATGACATGTATGGCAGGTTGGACACTAAAGAAGGAGAAAATGATCTATACAGGCTGGCCAGACAGAGGGATAGAGATGGGAAGGATGTGCAGCAGGTTAGGGTGATTAAGGATAGAGATGGAAATATGTTGACTGGTGCCAGCAGTGTGCTTGCTAGATGGAAAGAATACTTAAGGAGTTGATGAATGAGGAAAATGATAGAGAAGGGAGAGTAGAAGAGGTAAGTGTGGTGGACCAGGAAGTGGCAATGATTAGTAAGGGGGAAGTTAGAAAGGCATTAAAGAGGATGAAAAATGGAAAGGCAGTTGGTCCTGATGACATTCCTGTGGAGGTATGGAAGCATCTAGGAGAGGTGGCTGTGAAGTTTTTGACCAGCTTGTTCAATAGAATTCTAGTGCGTGAGAAGATGCCTGAGGAATGGAGGAAAAGTGTACTGGTGCCCATTTTTAAGAACAAAGGTGATGTGCAGAGCTGTGGCAACTATAGAGGAATAAAGTTGATGAGCCACACAATGAAGTTATGGGAAAGAGTAGTGGAGGATAGACTCAGGACAGAAGTGAGTATTTGCGAGCAACAGTATGGTTTCATGCCTAGAAAGAGTACCACAGATGCATTATTTGCCTTGAGGATGTTGATGGAAAAGTACAGAGAAGGTCAGAAGGAGCTACATTGTGTCTTTGTAGATCTAGAGAAAGCCTATGACAGAGTACCCAGAGAAGAACTGTGGTACTGCATGCGGAAGTCTGGAGTGGCAGAGAAGTATGTTAGAATAATACAGGACATGTACGAGGGCAGCAGAACAGCGGTGAGGTGTTCTGTAGGTGTGACAGGCGAATTTAAGGTGGACGTGGGACTGCATCAGGGATCAGCCCTGAGCCCCTTCCTTTTTGCAGTGGTGATGGATAGGCTGACAGATGAGGTTAGACTGGAATCCCCGTGGACCATGATGTTTGCAGATGACATTGTGATCTGCAGTGAAAGCAGGGAGCAGCTGGAGGAACAGTTAGAGAGATGGAGGCATGCACTGGAAAGAAGACGAATGAAGATTAGCCGAAGTAAAACAGAATATATGTGCAAGAATGAGAGGGCTGGTGGGGGAAGAATGAGGCTACAGGGAGAAGCGATAGCAAGGGTGGAGGACTTTAAATACTTGGGGTCAACCGTCCAGAGCAATGGTGAGTGTGGTCAGGAAGTGAAGAAACGGGTCAAAGCAGGTTGGAACGGGTGGAGGAAGGTGTCAGGTGTGTTATGTGACAGAAGAGTCTCTGCTAGGATGAAGGGCAAAGTTTATAAAACAGTAGTGAGGCCAGCCATGATGTACGGATTAGAGACAGTGGCACTGAAGAGACAACAGGAAGCAGAGTTGGAGGTGGCGGAAATGAAGATGTTGAGGTTCGCTCTTGGAGTGACCAGGTTGGATAAAATTAGAAATGAGCTCATCAGAGGGACAGCCAAGGTTCGATGTTTTGGAGACAAAGTTAGAGAGCGCAGACTTCAATGGTTTGGACACGTCCAGAGGAGAAATAGTGAGTATATTGGTAGAAGGATGATGAGGATGGAGCTGCCAGGCAAGAGAGCTCGAGGAAGACCAAAGAGAAGGTTGATGGATGTCGTGAGGGAAGACATGAGGGTCGTTGTTGTTGGAGAGGAGGATGCAGGAGATAGGGTTACATGGAAAAGGATGACGCGCTGTGGCGACCCCTAACGGGACAAGCCGAAAGGAAAAGAAGAAGAAGAAAGAAAACCATGGAAAATGGTGAGATTGATGCTCTTAAACAGTTATTTCAGTTATATAACAGTTATGCCCTTGTCATCATTATATTTGTCTCAACAAATGTACCTTACTTGTACTAGGCATGAAAAATGAACAAGAAACTAATGAAACAAGGTGGTCTATTTTTTTCTCTTTTGTATTTGACTGCATTTGATTTCTTCCATTGTAAACAATAAATTTGCTCGTTTTTTACTAGTTTATTGAAATTTCCAACATTTGTTTCAAATCAAAAGGACAGTTTTTGAATGAAATGTATCGAGAGGGCAGCACGGTGGCCGACTGGTTAGAGCGTCAGCCTCACAGTTCTGAGGAGTGGGGTTCAATCCCTGGCCCTGCCTGGCCCTACACTAATATTTAAGTTATTGTTTCATGTTGATGACATCATTCTGTAACTTGTGTGGCGTACATTAACAAGTAATGGGCACGGTTAAGTGAATGCTTTTTTTTTTGTACTGTGGATAAGTGATATTCCTGCCACTTGGCAGCTGCCGAAAGTAACTAAGTTACTTTTTTCTAACTTAGTTACTTTTGGACGGCACGGTGAACGACTGGTTAGAGCGTCTGCCTCACAGTTCTGATGACCGGGGTTCAATCCCCGGCCCAGACTGTGTGGAGTTTGCATGTTCTCCCCGTGCCTGCGTGGGTTTTCTCCGGGCACTCCGGTTTACTCCCACATCCCAAAAACATGCACGTTAATTGAAAACTCTAAATTGCTCGTCGGTGTGAATGTGAGTGCAAATGGTTGTTTGTTTGTATGTGCCCTGCGATTGGCTGGCAACCAGTTCAGGGTGTACCCCGCCACCTGCCCGATGATAGCTGGGATAGGCTCCAGCACGCCCGTGACCCGAGTGAGGAGAAGCGGCTCAGAAAATGGATGGATGGATGTATCGAGAATAGCTTTCCCTGCTTCATTTTTTGCTGTGCATACTTACAAGTTAGAACCACATAAAACAAAAACATCCATCCATCAATTTTTCTGACCTCTTATCCTCACTTGGGTCGCGGGCGTGCTGGCGCCTATCTCATCTAACTCTGGGTGAAAGGCGGGGTAGCTCAATCAATCATTCACACTCACGTTCATAACTATGGGCACTTTAGAGTCTTCAAATAACCTACCATGCATATTTTTGGAATGTGGGAAGAAACCGGAATACCCGGAGAAAACCCACGCAGGCAAAAGGAGAACATGCAAACTCCACACAGGTGAGGCGAGATTTGAACCCCGGTCGTCAGAACTGTGAGGCAGATGTGCTAGCCATCCCCCACCATGGCACTCAAAACAAAAACAGTACCTTGTAAAGATGATAATAAAATAAAATCTGATAAATCACTCATCTTCAATCAACCAAATACAGTGCTGTATTTGGGTGTCAATGATGGTGTACATTGGGTACGGAAATTGTATCATTGTTTTTTCCTGAATCATTGTTTTTTCCTCATTAATGTACACACAGCACCCCATATTGCCAGAAACAAAACGGAATTGTTGAAATTTTTGCAGATTTATTAAAAATGAAAAACAGCCATAAGTATTCAGCCCCTTTTCTGTGACACTCAGATTTAACTCTGGTGCTGTCCATTTCTTCTGATCATCGTTAAAATGGTTCTACATCTTCATTGGAGTCCAGCTGTGTTTGATTATACTGATTGGACTTGATTAGGAAAGCCAGACCCCTGTCTATATAAGACCCTACAGCTCACAGTGCATGTCAGAGCAAATGAGAATCATGAGGTCAAAGGAACTGCCTGAAGAGCTCAGAGACAGAATTGTGGCAAGGCACAGATCTGGCCAAGGTATCAACAAAAATTATGCTGCACTTAAGGTTCCTAAGAGCACAGTGGCCACCATAATCCTTAAATGGAAGACGTTTGGGACGACCAGAACCCTTCATAGAGCTGGGCGTCCAGGCAAACTGAGCAATCGGGGGAGAGAGGTAAAGAAGAAGCCAAAGATCACTGTGGGTAAGCTCCAGAGATGCAGTCGGGAGATGGGAGAAAGTTCTAGAAAGTCAACCATCACTGCAGTCTTCCATCAGTCGGGGCTTTATGGCAGAGTGGCCCGATGGAAGCCTCTCCTCAGTGCAAGACATATGAAAGCCTGCATGAAGTTTACTAAAAAAAAAAAAAAACACCTGAATGACTCCAATATGGTGAGAAATAAGATTATCTGGTCTGATGAGACCAAGACAGAACTTTTTACCTTAATTTTAAATGGTATGTGTTGTAGAAAACTAGGCACTGCTCATCACCTGTCCAATACAGTCCCAACAGCCAAGCATGGTGGTGGCAGCAGGTGTTGTTGTTACGGTTACGATGACGAACTGCAGTCAGGTCGAGACCCCGATGAGGACGATGAGCATGCAGATGAGCTTCCCTGAGACGGTTTCTGACAGTTTGTACAGAAATTATTTGGTTATGCAATCCGATTGTTGCAGCAGCTGTCCAGGTGGCCGGTCTCAGACGTTCTTGGAGGTGAACATGCTGGATGTGGAGGTTCTGGGCTGCTGTGGTTACACATGGTCTGCGGTCGTGAGGCCGGTTGGCTGGACAGTCAAATTGTCTGAAAGGCCTTTGGAAACTGCTTATGGTAGAGAAAAGAACATTCAATTCACAGGCAACAGCTTTGGTGGGCATTCCTGCAGTCAGCATGCCAATTGCACGCTCCCTCAGAACTTGCGACATCTGTGGCATTGTGCTGTGTGATAAAACTGCACATTGTGCCTTTTATTGTAGCCAGCCTAAGGCGCACCACAATAATGCTGTCTAATCAGCATCTTGATATGCCACACCTGTGAGGTGGGATGGATTATCTCGACAAAGGAGAAATGCTCACTAACACAGATTTAGACAGATTTGTGAACAATATTTGAGGGAAATGGCCTTTTGTGTATGTAGAAAAAGTTTTAGATCTTGGGAGTCCAGCTCACAAAAAATGGGAGCAAAAAAAAAAAAAGTGTTGCGTTGATATTTTTGTTCAGTATAATATTCTAATTTCTATAATGGTGAATTTGGGGTTTTTGTTTGCTGTAAACTAGAATCGTCAAAATTATACATAAATTAATAATTTCATTCTGTGTGTGTCGTGCATCTCTATATTATGAGTTTCACTTTTTGAATTGAACTACCTAACTTAATTAAGCTTTTGACACTACTCTAATTTATTAAGAATGATGCCAGGAATATAGATAATGGTGTCATGGTTGCTAAACTAGCATTTATTTCCATAATTCTATTCAAAAAGTTAAACTTTCATAGACTTAAAACTTGTTCCATCATTCCTCAAAGGATTCATAGCTGTATTAGCTCAAAAGGGTGCTTCTACTAAACACTGAGCAAAGGGTCTGAATACTTATGGCTGTGTGATATTTCAGTTTTTCTTTTTTAATAAATCTGCAAGAATTTCAACGATCCAGTTTTTTTTCCTGTCAATATGGGGTGCTGTGTGTACATTCATGAGTGGAAAAAATTAACTTAAATGATTTTAGCAATTGGCTACAATATAACAGAGTGAAAAATGTAAGGGGGTGTGAGTAATTTCCGTACTCACTGTACTTTCTATTATTGCCACAATATAATAATTAAAAAAAACACCTAATCCCTGACAAGAAAACAATTTTATAGCCATCCCTTCCATGGTGTACAATTATTGATGAATATTTAAAAAAGAATAATTTAAAAATATAATAACAAACAAAAGGATAGCATTATAAGTGGAAGGTTAAGCGATGGTCTTTCCACCTTCACCTAAATGGCTTCTCTTACTCTTCTTTCAAACCATCTGTCTTCCCTTTCCAGAATATACACATTTTTGTCCTCAAAAGAGTGCTGTTTACACCAAAACAGCCTAGTGAGTCCTAACTAAGCCTTGTTTCATGAACTGATGAAGCCCTCTCGGATGAGAGGCGAAACGTCAAGTAGTTTAGTTACGATGGATTCAGTGTCCTGAGAATGAAATGACCTGGAAGAATGAGAATATGCACAGACAGTTCCTGTGTGTCTTAACATGTTAGTGGCATGCTTTTGTCAGAAAAAAAAAACAGTAGTATACGGCAAATGTCAAAATGATGGGTGGCCAGAAGTGACATCACTTCTGGCCACCCATCATGGCGTCAACCCATGGCTTCATCGGCTGTTGCCGGAAGTGCTGTTGTTGCCGGGAGTTATGTTGTCAGAAACTGGATGTGACGTCATGGGTTGCTGCTGGAAATATTGTCTGATATGACGTTACCGGATGTGACGCCACCGGTTGTCGCTGGAAGTGCAGAAGAAGGGAAACGTTGTGACCGGAAATGGGGTGTGGAAAATGTCGGCAGAAATCAGAAAAGATGTCATCATCTTTAGAACATGTCCAGCCATGCTCTATTATTATACATGTAGAACCACTCCTAGACGTGTCTTGACCCACCAGAGACCCCCTCCATAAATGCCACAACCCTCTTCCACCAGCAGAGGGCCTGTCTTTTTTTATCCCAATAAAACAAACAACACCCTCTGTAGACATGCGGCCATGTCCAAAGCGGTGACATAAAAAAAAACAAAAAACACACGATTCAAAACTTACTAGGAGAACAGTTGCACAACTATGATCAGCGAGATGTGTCAGTATCATCCGAGGATCTGCTCCAGATACAACCTGTAAATCTTAGGTATTTCTGCATAGGGTTCAACAACCTCCAACAGAACCACTTCAACTTGAATGGTCTGGCGAGAGTGAATCTACATGTGGGTACAGATTCTATCACGAAACAGCGGAACATCGTCTGTACATGAAGAATCAAGGCAGTGAAAATGCATTACTGGCAAATATAGGGACATTGAATTCCAATGATTGGGCTGTATTGAACTATGTCGTGCCAGAAGTCATCATGAAAACTATACATTCATCAGAGGCGTGGCCAAATCTATCTATGGTATGGAAATCTAGATATTCGGCATGCGGGGATTGGTTTTTCAATGTTAAAATAAAATTAATCAGGATAAGGAGGAAGGTGAATGTGTGAAGCAGTCTGATTTTTGAGTTTTCATTATCATCCTTCAAAAGTGAATGCAGAGCGTTTTTCAGCATCTTCGTCTTACTGTAGAGTAATGCAGCCCTATGGAGGGCACAAGCCAGTCCAAACTGGAGGCCGGTCCCAAGCCTGGGTAAATACAGAGGGTTGTGTCAGGAAGGGCACGGGCTTAAAATTTTGCCAAACAAATATGAGCCTTCATCTTAAGAATTCTATACCGCATTGCTCGGGTTAACAACGTCTGCCCACGATGCCATTAACCTGCAGGGCGCCAGTGGAAATTCAGCTACTGTGGGTCGAAGATGAAGGAGAGGTGGAAAGTGGGTTCTTAGGCAGAAAGAGAAGAGGCTTGAATTGAATGTGGGGACCTTGAATGTTGGGACATTGACAGGAAAATCTCGGGAGGTGGTTGACATGATGATTAGGAGAAAGGTTGCTATATTGTGTGTACAGGAGAGCAGGTGGAAAGGCAGTAAGGCTAGAAGTTTAGGGGCAGGGTTTAAAATATTTTACCATGGTGTAGATGGGAAGAGAAATGGAGTAGTGGTTATTCGAAAAGAAGAGTTAACTAAGAACGTCTTGGAGGTGAAAACAGTATCAGATCAAGTGATGAGGCTGAAACCTGTAACTGAGCATGTTATGTATAGTGTGATTAGCGGCTATGCCCTACAGGTAGGATGTGACCTAGAGGTGAAAATGAAATTCTGGAAGGAGCTAGATGGAAGTAGTTCTGAGCATCCCAGAGAGAGGGAGAGAGTCGTGATTGGTCCAGATTGTAATGTACATGTTGGTGAAGGAAACCGGGGTGATGAAGAAGTAATGGCTAACTGTGGTATCCAGGAAAGAAACTTGAGGGACAGATGGTGGTAGACTTTGCAAAAAGGATGGGAATTGCTGTAGTGAGCACTTTTTTCCAGAAGAAGCAGGAACATAAAGTGACTTACAAGAGTGGAGGTAGAAGCACACAGGTGGATTACATTTTGTGCAGACGATGTAATCTGAATGAGGTTACTGACTGTAAGGTAGTGGTAGGGGAGACTGTGGCAAGACAGCATAGGATGGTGGTGTGTAAGAGGACTCTGGTGGTGGGGAGGAAAATTAGGAAGACAAAGGCAGAGCAGAGAACCATGTGGTGGAAGCTGAGACAGGACGAGTGTTGTGCAGCTTTTCGGGAAGAGGTGAGACAGGCTCTCGGTGGTGAGGAGGAGCTTCCAGAGGATTAGACCACTACAGCCAAGGTGATCAGAGAAACAGGCAGGAGAGTACTTGGCGTATCTTCTGGCAGGAAAGGAGAGAAGGAGACTTGGTGGTGGAGCCTCAAAGTACACGAAATCATAGAGGTTAGCTAAGAAGAAGTGGGACACTGAGAGGACCGAGACGATGAGAAAGGAATACATGAAGATGCGACGTAGGGCAAAGATTAAGGTGGCAAAGGCTAAACAAGAAGCATATGAGGACATGTACGACAGGTTGGACACTAAAGAAGGAGAAAAGTATCTACACAGGTTGGCCAGACAGAGGGATAGAGATGGGAAGGATGTGCAGCAGGTTAGGCTGATTAAGGATAGAGATGGAAATATGTTGACTGGTGACAGTAGTGTGCTAGATAGATGGAAAGAATATTTTGAGGAGTTGATGAATGAGGAAAATGAGAGAGAAGGGAGAGTAGAAGAGGCAAGTGTGGTGGACCAGGAAGTGGCAATGATTAGTAAGGGGGAAGTTAGAAAGGCATTAAAGAGGATGAAAAATGGAAAGGCAGTTGGTCCTGCGGTGAGGTGTGCTGTAGGTGTAACAGACGAATTTAAGGTGGAGGTGGGACTGCATCAGGGATGAGCCCTGAGCCCCTTCCTGTTTGCAGTGGTGATGGATAGGCTGACAGATGAGGTTAGACTGGAATCCCCGTGGACATGATGTTTGCAGATGACATTGTCATTTGCAGTGGAAGCAGGGAGCAGGTGGTGAAACAGTTAGAAAGGTGGAGGCATGCACTGGAAGGGAGAGGAATAAAGATAAGTAAGACAGAATCTATGTGCATGAATGAGAGGAGTGGAGGGGGGAGACTGAGGCTACAGGGAGAAGAGATAGCAAGGGTGGAAGACTTCACATACATGGGCACAACAGTCCAGAACAACGGTGAGTGTGGTGAGGAAGTGAAGAAACAGGTCCAAGAAGTTTGAAACGGGTGGAGGAAGGTGTCAGGTATGTTATGTGACCGAAGAGTCTCTGCTAGGATGAAGGGCAAAGTTGAGAGAGAGCAGACTTTGATGGTTTGGACACGTGCAGAGGAGAGTTAGTCAGTATATTGGTTGATGGATGATGAGGATGGAGCTGCCAGGCAAGAGAGCGAGAGGAAGACCAAAGAGAAGGTTGATGGATGTCGTGAGGGAAAACATGAGGGTTATTGTTCGAGAGGAGGATGCAGGAGAAAAGCTTACATGGAAAAGGATGACACGCTTTCGCAACCCTTAAAGGGACAAGCCAAAAGAAAAAGAAGAAGCCTTACCATTGAGTGAATGGTCTGAAAAAGTAGCCCTCGTTTCCGAAGACATTTCATCCCACTTTACAGCCAGCTGGCAATGGAAAACATCATGAGCATCAAAAGAGCATTATCATTTCCATAACCACGCCTCTAATCCAACCCTACGCACTCAACAAATTATAAATAGTTATGACTCAGCACGCACGACTACACTTTGTTCTCTGGTAAGACAAACCCTCTGTAAGAAGGAGAATGAAGGCATCAAGGCCACGCAATGGGAACCCCTCGATGATTTGAGATGAGTACCTTTCTGTTTCACCGAGGGGGTATGGACGGGACTCAGCGCAGATACTCTAACTCCATGTAATGAGTCTATAATTAAAACCAACTACCCCGGAAACTCTGACTGTGCTGACGAGACCTCCATAACCGATACCACCCCCACGGGTGAGTGCGACAACTTCGACTGTGATGAGAAGGCTGGTCTAACACCGGAAGTTGACACTGAGAGCATCATCCTAATCAGAGACAACATAAATGTTGTGAAGTAGGGGAGGATTATTATTTAAGTAAACACTTCTATCACATCATACCAGACATCTGCACAGAACACTTTCTACTAAGTATTCACTATATGCTAGATCTATGTCACCTGACAACGGATAGAGAGACCGTCAAACGCGTGGTGGAGACTGCTGGAGCTTGAAGCCGTGAGGAATATACTGAGCAGATTTGAGGAGTTCGACGACTACAGACACAAGCTGGTGGTTGACGATGAAAAGCTGAGTTTGCTGGAGAATTACCTCAGTCATGGGGAATGTGTTTAGAAAACTTATGACTCACCGCCACCAACAATGTACGGGAATCAACATTTTGGACACCAGATACACATCAACCTCCGATAAAGACACCGAAGTTGAAAAAAATTTTAATTATCAAAAAAGTCAGAGCGATGTCATTATCATTAGTCCAACAACCGTGGAAATCTTTTGTAAACCAAGTCATATCCGAGGGTGATTTATGTTTGTCTGACAGATTTAAAAACATTTAGAAAAATTGCGAGGGTGATATCAGAGTAGGTCACCTGTTGGCTCTTTTCAGTTTGTTTATCGATACCTTAATATACCATTTGCAAAAAAAACACCCAGTGGACATAACCTATGAAGTGCTGACTTTCCAAGTTGCTTTAGAGTTAAAAGTCCAACCTATGGTCTTAACTGAGGCATTTATGATTATTAGGTCTTAGATCTTAGGTCTTATTTTTTCCTTTGTTCTACTATGACTGCATGTTTCATTATTACCTTTATCTTCTTATCGAACCTATATAGAATGTTTATCCGGCCTCTTTAGAACTTGTTTTAAACACATTTTATGTGAGAATCAACAAACAACTTAAAGCTATGTGTGGAAATAAATACTTTTACACAACATTATTCTACATCATATGTTACCATGAGTGAGAAGAGGTACATGAAGAGGCTATATTACATACTAGCCCACCCAGCAAGTTTTGGAGGTGGAGAACGCCTCCCTGTGCAGGAGGAAATGGGGAGAAAAGGAAATCCTGATAAAGTCAAAGGGTTTTTAGCAAGTAAAGATGCTTACACCTTGCATAAACCAGCCAGAATTAATTTCACTAGAAATAGAGTTTTTGTTTCCAGACCTCTTAATCAATTCCAAACTGATCTCTGTGAGATGCAAGCTCCAGCAGAGCACAATGACGGATTTAAATATCTACTGACCGTCATAGATGTGTTTTCAAAAAAGGCCTTTGTTCGCGTGTTGACGGATAAGATGGTTCCGGAAGTCGTAAAAGCATTTGAATTTTAACTAGTGGTACACCCAAAAAGCTGGAAACGGATGGGGAAAACGAATTCTTTAACAGACATTTTCAGAATTGCATGAAAAAACACACCATTATTCATTTTGCTACAGGGAGTGATCTGAAACCCTCGGTGGTAGACAGGATAAGCAGGACTCTGAAAACTAGAATGTGGAGATATTTCACAGCTAAAAACACACAACGTTATATCGATATTGCACAAGATCTAGTCAATAATTATAACGAGAGCTTTCATAAAAGTATCAAACTGAAACCCAATCGAGTGAATTTGGTGAATACTTTAAGTATTTCAAAATCTGTACAGTAACTTCCCCATAGGTGTTAATGAGAGATACAAAATAAAATTTACAAAAGGGATATTGTAAGAATATCCAAATTGAGAGGTGTTTTTGACAAATATGAGCAGAGCTTTACAGGTTTACAATTGCGGAATGCATACCACATTTCCCTCCTGTTTACAAACTGATTATGACGGGGAGCCCATAAAGGTTAGTTTTTATGCCCCTGAACTCCAGATAGTTGAGCTATTAAAAGATAACCATTTTACGTTGAGAAGATTGTTAAGAGACGCACCAAAGGCGGACACAAGTAATTTCTTATACGCTGGAAGGGGTGGCCCGAGAAATTTGACAGCTGGGTACCGGCTTCACAAGTTGTGGATATATAAAATCAACTGCGAGTACGGCTCTCATCAGATATCAGTATAAACCCCAATCTCGCAGGAGGGTTTTATGTGACTTTACCATCCAATTCAAGCTCAGATGTGTTTATAGAAAATACAATCCCCGAATACCAAGTTAATTTTTCCTATCATGTACTGTAGCTCTCGAAGGGAGCTGGCCCTGACTGAAATCTCATACCCACACACATGGTTCAATGTCCCCGAAGACCATGCGTCCTTTGACATTGTAGACACATGGAACCCCACCCCTCCAAAACAAGATAAAGACCTGCCTTGGGATGTTGGCAATAACAAATAAATAACTACGGGGTATTATGCAGAAATTGTAAAAATTTTAAATGTGGAGGGCCCTTTAAAGAAAAAACATCCGGAAGCCAAAAGTGTCATCTCAACTCTAAGGGCGATTTTATTTTATTTTATTTTATTTTTTTTGGGGGGGTGGGGGAGGACTGGGAGTTACCGAGTACATTTTAAACCACCCCTATCTTACATATTTGGTATGATACATGACGATTGATGAGTGGTTTCGTTGTGGGCCTAATTGGATGATTTCCCCACACCTGGCTGATATAAAAGCAGGTCTGTATCATCTATATGTCTACACAGACGTGATACAGCATCTAGCAGTGGGTGACGCATTCGCACCACTATTAAGAACAGTACCGATAGAGGGTGGACATGGGAATATTGTATTTAAAGCCTTAAGTCCCCAATATTACATGCCTGTTTGTAGAAGACATATTGAGGACATTGGGATAGAAATCAAGACGGCTCAAAACCAACTTGTTAAATTTACACACGGAAAAGTTTTACTCACCTTACATTTCAGACCTAGATAAGAAATGGTGGTGTTGGAGACCCATCATGTCTATCCATCCATTTTCTGAGCCGCTTCTCCTCACTAGGGTCGCGGGCGTGCTAGAGCCTATCCCAGCTATCATCGGGCAAGAGGCGGGGTACACCCTGAACTGGTTGCCCAGCCAATCGCAGGGAGCATACAAACAAACAACCATTTGCACTCACAGTCACACCTACGGGCAATTGAGAGTCTCAAATTAATGCATGTTTTTGGGATGTGGGAGGAAACCGGAGTGCCCGGAGAAAACCCATGCAGGCACGGGGAGAACATGCAAACTCCACACAGACGGGTCCTCAGAACTGTGAGGCTGATGCTCTAACCAGTCGGCCACCGTGCCGCCTCACGTTTATCGTTTTGTAAATTATTATGAGAGCCAAGCCGGCGGGTTGCTACTCAGTTTCCAAGGATTACCTGTTCAATATGACCGCGATTTGGGTTTCATCTTTGCCAAGTTATTCAATTTTGTCGTCCCGTTAGTCAGAAAAGGTTTTAACATAGCGAGACTGGATCTTCAAATGGCGGCTAAAAACATTGCAACAGATGTGACAGGGCGTGTGCTGGACAGACTAAATCGCAAAACTGAACCTGAAGAAAGTTCAGGGTTAATGGTTTTGGCGCAAAGACCTCTTAAAAGACCCGGAGGGTAACGTCTGAAGGCGAATAAAAAGCGATGATGCAGCTCTAAAAATAAATCAGTAGCCAAAAGGACACATCGGAGAAGCAACGCGGACATCTTCTCTTAAAAAGCGTTCGGAATAATGGCTAATTTACATCATAAGTCTCAGGAATGTACTCCTGTCAGAGCTGGATCTATTTGCTCCGCCCATGACGCAATTCTCAATAGACCAGAGCCAATATGTCGAAATGTCACCTATAGCATCACTTACCGACGGAGCCCGTATTGAGTTTTTTTATTCCCGGGGACGGGTCTAAATATTTGGATCTCTCCGATACTTTGCTTCATCTGCAATTAAAAGTAACCAACAGCAACGGTACCAATTTAGCTCCATGTGGGAATCATTAATTACCCCCTCAACACAATTTTCGCTTAAGTAGATGTGACTCTAGGCAACAGGTTGATCTCGCAGTTAAGTGCGACACATAGTTACAGAGCTATGATAGAAACTTTTGTTAACATTTTCAACAGGCTCTCTAAAATGTCAATTCACAGCCGGCATGTTTTACAAAGATACAGCTGGACAAATGGATTCACTCGAGCTTACAGACGATGATGTTAATAAAGGACTGGTAAGTAGATCGCAGTTATTTCAAGGTTCCAACCTGTTCCATGTGATAGGACCTCTGCATGCGGATATATTTTTTTTGCAAAAGACATCTCTTAAATAATGTGGATCTGAGAGTTAAACTCATCAAAGCCAATGACGGCTTCTGTTTTATGAGCCCTCCCAGTGTAAACTACCATATGAAAATATTGCAAGCTTCTGTCTTTGTGAAAAGACGAACCGTCTCACCGGCTGTTTCTCGAGGGCACGCCGCAGCTCTCAGTAAAGAAAACGCCTAATATCCTTTATTGCGAATTAGCTTGAATACTTACTCCATTCGTCAAGACTCCAGAACGTGTCATCAAGAATTTTTTCCTGGGACAAACGCCTCGCTACGTGGTCTTAGGACGCATGAATCATAACGCTTTTGTCGGAAGGAAAGATCTAAACCCTTTCAATTTAACCCATCACAACTTGGAATATTTAGCTCTATGTCAAGAGGGACGACAAATTCCAGCCAAACCATTCCAACCTCAATTCAACACAGGCCATGCTGTTCGCGAGTATCACAAACTTTTTACAGCTACAGGTTGATATCTGAAAGAAAAGCCTCTCTGTATTGATCGTGAAGACTTTCGACAAGGCTATGCTCTTTAATTTGAGCCCTAATGATGACACTGGGGCTCTATCCGCCGTTTCCAACGGTAGTTTAAGGTTAGAGATGAGATTCAGAATTCCCCTCCCCCACTCTCATCGTGTACGCTTGCTATGACGTTATTCTCGAAATCAATTCAAAGACAGGTGTTGGTGGTTTATTACTGAAAGAATAAATGGGCGTGAGCTTGAAACCCTTATGAAACATCTGCAAGGCAGATTATTCCGTGGCGTGTATGCTTCTGACGAGTTACAATTTTTACAGCCTACGCGCCCAATATTCTACACTGTCAATACTCATCCGAGAAACCTCCCGGGAGAAAACTGGCTGGCTCTCACCTTAGAAAAAGACGGGATAGGTTTTCCCCCTGAATTTGAATATTACCCACAGACTAAAAAAATTATTCTTGGAAAACCATTCCGAGCGTATATTACATCTTAACCGTCATCTTCAACATGAGCTGTTAGTCACTTGTGGTCAACATTGTGTTTATTACTTAACCAGTAGAGGCTGTGGTTTGTCTCATCAAGATGCGTTTGCTTGTTATACCGATGATGTAATTAAAAATAATGCTATGGTATCGAAGTTTGTTAGAGGTCATCAGCTTTATCCATGCCCACCATGCGGCGGTCAGATGTCATGTTCTTTTCAAAAATTTTAAAAATGCCATTGTCTGTAACCATTTTGTTGCTTTTCTAACATTTCTATTCAATAAAAAGACAAGGAAATGTACAAATACGTTGTTTCTCATTATTTAATAATAATCTTCATTAAGGGGAAAAACCTATCCACTTTACTGTCGCGGCGGATCTTTTCCTTCGCCTCTTTCTCTTTTTACAAACCGGGGTATCATTCTGATGAACTACAATACCATCAAGTTTCAGTTGTCTAAATTGATGACGTGCTTGTGGGTTTGAAATAGATGTTCAGCTCATAGAGGGTGTGTAGGAACTCACTCCATCCTTTAGGGGCACGATCTGTAGTTTTTTTTTTTACCCGTGGCAGCTCAATGTTTGAGTAAATCGGTCATATGTGAGCCTTTTCCAGGTTGACCTTTAAAGATAAATTTGCGGCGTTGGGTCCAACCTTTTCTGTCATCCATTATTTTCTCAAAACATAATCTGCAGTTTTTGGATACCATGAGGGAATAGTTTGTACGTCTTGCCACGGCTCTGTTGTTACTTCCGGGTGTGTTGTTGTCTTTCATTCTCACCTTGTTTAAGGAGCGTTAAATTGCGTTGCATCAAAGCTTCATACTTTAAAAATTTTTCTTACTGATTCATTGTTCGGTCCTAAAATTCTTTCATTTTCAAATCCAAATCCTGCTTGGCCGTCTGTCGAATAGTTGGTTCAGGTCTGCTTAATCGATCCATTTGTTGGGGGGTGATGAGAAACATTTTCTGAGTGCTTCTCACACTTATTTTTTTGCTTTAATTGGTGTTCAGTCTCTCCTGATTATTCCGCCTAGGACACTCCCCAGAACAGGTGCTAGTCCTGGCAGCAACGGGAATACAAAACCGCCCCGCTGTGTCAGAGCACTGCGTTTATTTTTCAGGCTATTTTTTTTTATTTATTTATTTTTTTAATCAGACAATAGTCAAATAATTATATTTTGTCATGTCTTGTACTATGAAGGTGAAAGTATTATTTTACCTTTCAAAAGATTCAAAGCGATTTCACAGAAAGCCTTAATCAGAGCCGGTGGACTGTGTGACAATATGTCTTTACGCCTCTTTGGTGTGGTGTGACAGAGAGCTTTGAGAAGCGACGCATTTCTTTTTAAAAGCGTAGACATGCTAGCGTTTAGCAACGTAGACAGTAGGCCACTGACCTGGGAGCACAACGGTCCTCAGACGGAATGGTTCTAGACAGGTCGGGGTTAAATCTACTATTAAATACCAATGGGCCTCTCACGTGGCGTCTTCTTACCTCTCTAAAAAGTATTTTTTCTTTGTTGGGAAAATATGATGAGCCAAAACAGCGGTTTGTAATTTATCAGTAGGATATTTAAACAGTATCATATAATTACAATTTAAGCTGATGGTCCGGCTGTACTTGCCTTGATGGAATATATTCTGTGCCAACATTATAACACACGTTCTTATGATGCCTATACGGTGTGAATATTTCTACCACCTCCGGATGTTCTGAGGCTTGAAAGATGTCATCGAGGAGCGTTTTCACCATCTTTGACCACATAAATCAAACTGTCTGTGTCAGTGTAAAGAACTCAGTCCTGTAACTGTTCTCTATATGTGTACATGATCATATGAGCCTTCACTGTAGTTAGGCATGCTACAACGATATTAGAGGTGGCTGATGGCGGTACAATGTTATTGTCACGATGGTTGTAATGTACCACGACCATGTTTTCATTCACAAAGTTGAATTTGCTGTTTTCGTATACCTCTGAAAACAATTTGAAAAAATGTTTCCATTTTAGTCACAAGTCTGCTTCAAATTGTCTTTTTTATGCTGTCTTCCCCCAAATCTTGTTCAGACATATTTTAGCAGTTTGTCTCCTTCCTGGATTGACTTTAATTCTAGATGGGTCTAATTGAATACCTTGATGAATCAAATAGTCATGAATGTATTTGTCCCTACCAGCCTGGTCCACGACATTAGGTGGGTAGGCTGATGCTTCTTGTTACGCTTTAAGGAATGTGGTCATGTATTGTTTAAAGACATCCATGCGTACTGTATCAAAATGCCACACCTCTGTAATCTCTCCTAGCCGATAGCCCAACTCGCCTTGCTGAATTCAAAAGTGAGCCACACTCCGGTCAATGCTCTAGCCTCATCATCATGCTCACACGGCCCTTCTTGGTTGTTAAATTCACTGCAGGTGCGACAGAGTGTGAATAGTAACTTACCTTTGGCTGTTTTATGAGTAAGCACTGGAAAAAAATATCCCACAAGGTAGGTAAACTTTGGCTCGGATTAGACCAAAGTACTTTTGAGGCTCATCAAAATTGGCATGTATGAGGGTGGGGTGACCGATCGGATACGGACAGGTGCTATTAACAAAGGGGTACAAAATGAAGTGACATCTACATACAATACCCTTTCATCAGGTCCCGCGGTGTAGCGTAACGTGAACGCGCTTGTTCGCCCTCCGAAAAGAACCTGTCAGGGAGAAAGAGGTTGAGGGAAGTCAAATTGACGCAAAAACTCTTCTCACACCCGTATGTGACTTCTTCATCTCATTCCATTCATGTTCACGCATCTCTATGAGATGCACACCTGGTTCAGCTTTTAACATTCGCACTTTTGTTTGTGTATTGTCAACTCTTGGAAGGGACGGCCTGATAAGGCATCGTTGCAGATAGATTCAAACATTCGGGACAGCCGTGAAAGAAACACCCTTGGAGCTCCCATACATACCTCACATCTTCTATCTCGCCATACCCATCAACAAAGTACCCACTGATCTTGTCTTCGCCGGTGTTCAATGCATGTTTGATGAAAATGTTTTGACTGTACATTACCCACTCCAGATATTGGATAGACACGTGTGAGTAGGCTTTATGTTGTCATCTGTAATTATCAGGCAATGTTATGGCGAGTGTGTTAGGATGCAGGAATCGAGTGTGAAAAACAGACATGCACGCGGCTGCGTTCGTGCACGAATTAAACGGATCGACACCTGTCTCATTGAGGAACTCCTCTCTACATTTTTTACAACCTAAAGCTCGAATGTCAACATCATTTGTTACAATACAACAAAGCTTTCTTCTTGAAGTCAAACGTACCTTGACATTTCTCATGGTACCAAGCGAGGAACTCCGCACGTTCGGTCACTCACATGGGTTCAATACCGTAGTCCTTCGGTGGGGGGCTAGGGCCCCACGTATTCTAGATGCTTTTGTGAGCTGTGTGGGGGAAGTGGCCTTTCACATGATTTTCCAAACCTAACTCTTTAGGTAATGCACTGAGACGCATAGTGAGGAATGACAGTGAATCAATTCACTTTAATTTGTACTTTGTGTCTGTAAAACAGATGACTTTACTGCCTTGCATGATGAGTTTGATTACAATAACCATCTTGGTCATTCTGGAGATTAATAGGTCAGAAGTCTTTAAAAGAGTCTGGAAAACGCGGATTCCTGAAATACAGGAGCCATTTCTCAACGCAATCATCTCCGTACCAGTGTTGTTCGAGCCCTTGGAGCGTCTTTGTATAGACTAGGAAGGGAATATGTTTATTGTTTGAATCCACATAGGTTTCCAAATCATAAAATATAATTTTTTCACAAGGCTGTTGGGGTTCAAGAGGTTGTATGTAGCATAGATGTCTATTGTTTATGTCGTGGTCATCCAAGAGCACGCCAGATATTTGACATTTAACGACAGGACATACGTTTTTGCGTTTTTTGTTTTGTTTACGTTTATATATCATATCTGACCACATTCATTACATTTTTTGTATGCATCACGTTTGCTGATCGAGTTTTGGCTACCTGCTATCTTTCTGCGTTCTTTATGTCGTGCATAGCAGTGTTCATTCAGATACGTTTTATTTCAATCCATGCAATAGATGGGTGTTAGCCCTGACTGCATGCATGTTGGGTCGGCACAGACATAGCAGTGCCCCCCCTCCACAACGATGGGTATGCGGGTTGTGATGGCCTTTGTAGCAAAACCAACAAAAGTACCCATGTCCGAGAAAAACCAGTAGCTGAAATTATACCACAGTAGTGGTTCTGTGTCCAAAACAATAGCAAGGTGTCGGCAGATTTGGGGTAGTTTCTCTCAAAATGGCTTAATAGTTCACCCTCCTCTTTTTTGTACAGGACAACTATTTTACGCTTCAAATAAGTTTCGAATTTATGGATATCAGCTAACCCCACAGCTGTCTGATCATCCAGACCTACAGCTCTTTCATGTGCTTGTTAAATAGTGCATGCAGATGTCAGTGTATTGTCTAATAAATGGGCAAGTGATGTAGGGAAACATAGATTACTGTCTTTGTTAAGGGGTATGTAAAGATGTTTTTATTTTTATTTTTGAATATTTGACAATCCAACATTTCTGACAATTTGCCCCAACCCCACGTTGATTGGATACAATCTGTTCCTACAAAGTCAAGGTTTTCGTCGGCCATGATTTCTGAATTAGATTGTACCACGCAATCGAGTAAATTTTTGAATTTTTCATGGATGTCCGAGTCATCGGTCACCTGAACGATCTCATGCTGTCTCACATTTTCACCTAACAACTCCAATTGTACGATATCACCGGGTACAACAATTGAAATGAACTTGTCGATTACTTTGTTCACATTACTCAACACCTCGGTATAAAAAGATGCCAAATCAGGATCCTCTCTGTTTTCAGGTATGGAAATTCTTAGCGAATGTCTTTGCGCTATATTTGTCATGAACGGAACAGAGGATAGGACCCAAAAATGCACGACTCCAAAACAAATGGACAGTTTCTAAAAAGAGAGGTTTAATAGACGGGCATAGGTCGGTACACAGGCAGGCAATCCAAGAAAGGCAACAGTATCCAAAAACATGAGGCAAAGAGGCACGGTCGATAATCGGAACAGGGTCAAGTCTTACTGTGAGTTTGTGACGTGGAAACAAGGAATGCTGGAACGCGACGACAAGGTACAACGAACTGGCAACGAGGGGGAATGAGACACGAGGTTAAATACAAGGGGTAATTAGGGTGAACGAGGCACAGGTGGTGAAGATGCTCACAGGAGCAGGTGTGTGTGAAACAGGGGGAAGACAAAAACCGGAACACACACACATGACAATATTATTGAAACGTTCAGGCCTTACTGTTACCCCACCGCTCTAAATATTGGGATTAGATGTTATCTCCTCAGACCTCTGTGTTTCTAACCGGTTGAAACAAGTCTTGGACGGTGTTTTGTTGAACATTTTCATTAGGTAACTGAAAGGTTTTGTTCGGCAATGTTGAGCGATTGCTAATATCATCTTTATTTTGTGTCGGTACATTATCTAACAGGAGACTATTATCTAATTCTGAATCCCCTGGGTTTTCCAATTTTAAATACAAAATAAAAAGTTGAATAGTATAATGTTGAATATAAAACTGGATGAGTATAAAAGAGAAAAAGCTATAACGAGTTTTCAGCTCCTTGGAGACGACGTTATAGGTCTCAGCGCCCGAAGGTCTCCACAGCTCAGGGGATGTGATGCTCACAGCATGTTCATGGTCAAATCTTGAGGCAGGCAGTAGATTCTCCTTTTGAATATGTGATTAGAATGAGCTTAATACATTACATTATACTGTTGTATTTAAAGAAAATAATATTACCGTATAAAAAAGAATCTGTCATCCAGATAGATTTGAGCAAGTCCACAGCTTGTATAAAGGCGTCAATTTGTCGGCGTTGTAAATCCACCATATTCACTCTGCTTTGAGATGGCCTTCTTTGCGTATGGCTCGCTTCATGGTTTGTGCAAAGGATGTGGTCTAATGATTCGTGTACGAGGTGGCACATATGTTTGTGCACCTATGTCCCTGGTTGCCCTTGGTTGGGCTTCTGTCAAAGAAAATATTAAAACAACAATTTTATTAAACATTTTCATTAAAAATATAGCGAGAAAAAACAGTTAGTACATTGATTCTTTGCTAAGGAGGATTCAATATCAGTAGTTCTAATTAGCCAGTAGATAGGGCCGTTGTATCAGCTAAGAGGTGCTCACACGCACGCGCGCAGGCCTGCGCGCACGCACATAAGAAAATATTAAAACAACCATATTATTAAACATTTTCATTAAAAAATATAGCTAGAAAAAACACATGCATGCGCTCACGTACACAAAGTGAGGGGTGATGTGTTAGACCAGGGGTGTCAAACTAATTTTTCCCGTGTGCCACATTGTTGTTCCGGTTTCCCTCAGAGGGCCGTTATGACTGTGAAACTGTAAATGTTTTGTTTCGCCTCATCATAGTATTCAGTGGCTGTTTGTCAATAAAGGATGCAGCCCCACTGCTGCTAAGTCACCTTGAAAAGGATCTGAAATAATGAAAATGAACATATTATAATGAAAACATTATATGTATATCAATTTCACATGACTAGAAGGAGTAGTATACATTTGGTGATGTATAAAGTTGCTTTGTTTATCTCGTTTCATTTTATGACCCAACTTCCGATTTAGGGTGCACTGATGTTTACTCGTTAAATGTTTGATGTGCAATTGGTTCTCGTGACATACAAAAGATGTTGTGAGATAGAGCATTGGATTCCATCACCCTGTAACGTTAAACAGGGTTACTGTTAAATCCTCCCACCCCTATCAATTTACTGTAAAGGGGGTTTGGTAACGAAAAAAAATGCTTGTAATATCGCAGACGTCATTATTTCTTACATATGACTATTTCAAATTTTGGTAGAGATTTTAGCGAGACTCATGGAAGTTGATGCAAATAATTTCTTTTCGCGGGCCACATAAAATGATCTGACGGGCCAGATTTGGCCCCCGGGCCTTGGGTTTGCCAGCAGTGTGTTAGCCTGTTTATCGAAATTAATATGAAAAAATAATTATACTTGACCTACAATGATGATCATCAAAATATGTTTTCACACTGATGAAACTCCAGAATCTGAAAGAATATTATATCAGTCTGGTAAATATACATAACGACTAGAGATTGATAGAATATAATCAATTACTCACCAGCCATTGTACGTCTGTCTTGCGATCTGCTTGGTAAATTGTTGAAAGTGTGATGTTGAGTCGTCGAAGCTCAGTCTTTTAAAAGCTCAGTAGTTGTGTGATATATTTACGACCGCGTAAACCAACACCATGTGTGTGATGTGGATTTCGAAAGCCAATGGTACACATTGTCGCTGGTAAATCTGTAGGTGATGTTGATCTAACAGAACATATACGCTGGCAGGAGGTGACATATTTATGAACCACATCTGGTGCAGGCCTCGAAAGCTTGTTTTTGTTACCCCTGGAATGTCAGAGTGGTTCCACAGAAAAGAAAAAAAGAGCCTGCCTGTGTGAAGATTGTGTGAATTTATGCCGTGTTTTGTTGTGAAATGGAGTAGCTGACTTCCTGTAAACATAATGAAATGAAACCCAAAGGGTTATAATGCCCAGTTTTTTGTGTTCAATTTATGATTGCTTAAAAGAGCATACATGTTTATAAGCATAAACAGACCACCTGAGGTTGGTGTGATAAAAAGGAAACTTCACACAAGGCTATAATTAATCTTTCTGACTTTAATGAAACCTAAAGGTCTCTAGAGAATTTGAGGTGAAATATTTATACTTGCTTGTAAGAATGCATGTTTTTTTTTTTTTTTTGCCATAACCAGACCAGCATGTGATGTGAGAAAAAGGACTTCAGACAAGAATATAATTGATCTTTCTGATCAAAATGAATTATTTAGGTCTCCAGAGAAATTGAGCTGTTATATTTATGGTGGCTTCTAAGAAGATACATGTTGTTTTTTTTTTTGGTCATAAACATAGCCTGTGACGTTGTGAGGAAAAAAGGACTTCACATAAGAATATAATTAATCTTTCTGACACAAATCCTTCAGATCTGTGTTGGGACCTGTGTGGGGATGTGATTGGGAATGAGATAAGGTACACGTTCCAGGTTAAAGAGGGAAAATATCTATTTTATGCTGTATGGGTGGGCCTGTTTCTTTGTCTATGTTTCTGTTATATGTGAATATCTAGAAGACTTAGGTTGCGCTGTGATGGACTAGTTAGCGTATCTGCCTCACAGTCCTGAGGACCGGGGTTCAAATCCCGGCCCCGCCTGTGTGGAGTTTGCATGTTCTCCTCGTGCCTGCGTGGTTTTTCTCCCGGTACTCTGATTTCCTCCCACATCCCAAAAACATGCATGGTAGGTTGATTGAAGACTCTAAATTGCCCCGAAGTGTGAATGCGAGAGCAAATGGTTGTTTGTTTCTATGTGCCCTGCGATTGGCTGGCAACCAGTTCAGGGTGTACCCCGCCTCTTGCCCGAAGATAGCTGGGATACGCTCCAGCACGCCAAGGGACTTGTTCTAAACATGTTTAGAACATGTCTGGACATGTTGAGACATAGTGACATCCTTTCTGATTGCCACCTTCATTTTCCACACCCCGTTTCCGGTCACAACATTTCCCGCCTTCCGCACTTCCAGCAGCAACCGGTGGCATCACACCCGGTAACGTCAGACCCGACAACAATATTTCCGGCAACAGCCCATGGTGTCACATCGGGTGATGTCACTTCCGGTTCACGACAACTTCTGGCAACAACAGCACTTCCGGCAACAGCCGATGACGTCATAGTCAGTGGCGTCACTTCCGGCCATCCATCATTTTGACATTTGCCGTATACTACTATTGTTTTTCAGATTATCCAAAGGATCAAGAATTATAGACATACTTTTACAGCATATTTCTTTCCATGATTAAATGACCTTGATTTGGGGAAAATCTGTCTCATGCAGTGAGCCAGCTCTCATCCTGCCTCAAATACTGCTGGTCCAGTGGTGAGCCCATCTTTTGTTAGAATGACAACCAGTTGGCTGGAACGCACTTTCCTGCCGGCTATTGGCTATCTCCTCTTCCACCTCCCTTGGCAAGCTAGTCTTCGTGGCGGCCAGCTGCTCGCTTATACAAGAGGAAGCCGAGCCCAGAGTGTGGAAAACAAGTGAACGACCATGATAATGAAAGCATTTTTAGACACAGTTTCAAAAGTAGGCAGATTTTTTAAAAACACATTTAGTTTCACACATAATTCGATACAAATCTCATCTCTTTTCCATAGTACCTCCCCTTTAAGTCACATGCTTTATTTATTATTCTTCCTGTTTCCACTCAAGTGTTATTAATTAATTACTAATTGGAACAAATGGATGGAATTTCACCGACTCTGGTGTATATACTCATGCAAGCTGTAAAATATGTGGCATGATATTTTGTGCCATTAGTTCCACATGGTGAATGAGATCTCCACTTTTCATGCAGTTTTGTGATTGACAATTGATCATCAGAGAAGAGTCTATGATAAATGATGACTAATAATACTGCTTTCATACCTTTATGCAGGCTGCTTCCTCTTCTCCTGGACTCCATTCTTTGTGGTCCATACCAGTAGAGCTTTGTGCTTGACATGTGAGATCCCTCCTGGACTTATGAGCACGGTGACCTGGCTGGGCTACGTCAACAGTGCCCTCAATCCCATAATCTACACTATCTTCAATGCAGAGTTCAAGAAATATTTCAAAAAATGCTTCCAGAGCTGCTGCTACACATGCTTGGTCTGATTAAAACTATAACTGTTTGCATTGTAATATTCTATCAACTGTTGTTGGTTGTAGAGATTTGTATTGTGTTGTGGTCATAATCTATCAACATACAGTAATGCATTAATTTGTTGTACCTCAACAGTCTCAGTTGGTAATTTATTCCCCCCCCCCCAGACAGAATAACAGAACAGCACAATTAATTTTACACAGTTACAAATCAGAGGTACAGTATACAGTTTGAAAGTTTGTATGAAGAAGCATTTTACCTTCTGTGAGTAAGTACAAAAAAGGACGTCTGCCAGGAAAGAGGGATTCAAGCAGTGGTGATTCTGGGGAGGGCAGGGGGGGAAGTACCCCCCTAACACTGTGCCTGGATCCCCCTGTGGCACCCCCCATCCTTACAGTTTCTATGCAGTACTGTAGTAGACAACAGCATTAGCAGCTCTTGCGCACCAACTACACGCTTGCTGCACAATTAAAATAAACAAGGAGTCCAGACATCGAGCACAACCTACACTTACAGTACAACAACGCAACAAAAATGACAACCAACAGGTGAGTGACACACAGACAACTATTATGAGGAAACACAAAAAACATGTAACACTGAGATTGACACGGAATTACCGCATGTACAACATGCTGCGAGGCATACCAGGAAGTCTGCCAACCTCTCTTGGCGCTATATACTACTACAAATGTTAAAATAGCAAAGACGTGTGTGTGTGTGTGTATACACATATGTTCTGCATGTGCGCACGTGTGTGTATGTTTTTAAAACTGCGCCTCTGAAAGTGTCCTTTTCAATCTGCAGTAGTAGGTATTCAAGTCGTTGGCTAGTGTGCTATTGTTCTCAGCTTGGGGTCATCGTCGCTAATTGGTCCGCGATTGGAATGCATGCCAGACTGATTTAGAGTCGTTAGCGCTAAACAGTTTTTCCAACTTTACTGCATAGTTTCTCTTTGCAATGTTAATTTCTTTAGTCAGCTGATTTCTAGCTCGATTATACAGGGCCCTGTCCACGCTTTGATATGCGTCCTCTTTAGCTTGGCGAAGTTGCTTAAGTTTGGCAGTGAACCACGGCTTGTTGTTATTGAATGTGCGAAATGACCTTGTTGGTACACACACCTCTTCACAGAAACTAATATAAGATGTGAAAGTGTCCGTATATTTATCCAGGCTGCCAGCTGAATTTTCAAAGACACTCCAATATGTGCTGTCTAAACAGCTTTGAAGTTCCATCTTTGCTTCATTGGTCCACTTTTTCACTGTTTTCACTGTAGGCTTCACATATTTAAGTTCTTGTCTGTATGTTGGTATTAAGTGAATGAAGCAGTGATCAGACGAGCCCAGGGCTGCACGAGGTATGGCACGGTATGTATTATTTAGCATAGTATCGCAGTGGTCTAAAATTTTATTTTGCCTGGTAGGACAGTCGATGTGCTGCTTGTATTTAGGGAGTTCATGGTTGAGTTTACCTTTGTTAAAGTCCCCGAGAATAATGAGGGGTGAGTCCGGGTGTTTTTTTCCAATTTCATTTACTTGTTCAGGGCGTAACCGTGGCGTCCACACGGGTAGGCACAATCTTGGATTTTTCAGTCACCATCGTTTTTTAACAGAGGGGTACTAACAATTTTGCCTACACGTCGATGTCATTCCTTTCATTGACTGATCATCAGTCCAGGTGTATACATCAGGGTAACTCAAAATGTAGCTTTTTAAATTTACAAAGAATGGGTAGCTATCACTTTAGGTAAATATCAAACCTGGCTGTAGTTTTCAGAACTAAGTGGTGTCACTAATTACTGTAGTGTAGTCCTCAACATTAGAGTCAGTTCAAAACAACACATCTTTCAGTAGGGTACAGAGCAGTTCTATACCACTGCAAACGACAAACACAATAATGACCATATAATGTTCCACTGACAATGTCAATCAAAACTGGGCATTAGCTCTTTAATGGCAACATTTTTGTTACAGCTCTTGTATTGATCTCATTCGTTGTGGGTGGTTGGTGTATTTTGCATGAGCTATATTTTTTTTCTTTACTAATACATTTTACCTCTGAAAACTGATCAGTTATCCAAACACCCTTTCCACCAAAAGAATAAAAATATCATCTTATTTTCTAAAAGTAAAACATAATCCTAAAGTATATATGATGTTGGATGCTTTTTTATGTTCTGAAACTGAAAGAATCCATGTACTGAGCTATTACTTTGTGTTTATTGTTTCATTACCGACTGTGCATACTGTAGCCACGTTTAATGTGGGAACATTGTTAATAAAATGTTGCATCTTTTTGTGCTCAGTGTTCTGGTGGGGTGAAAGATGTATGAAGACCTGCATATCGTTTCCTCTGTAACGAAGTTTTCGACTAACGCCCTCAACCAGATTAGTGCACAGTTGCTAGTGATCAAATTAACCTGTGTTTCACATTCGTCCTGGCCATGGCTCGCAGGAGTCCTAAATCCAAAGGCCGTTGTGAGAGTTAACCCTCACATCAAAAAAAGAATCCCAGTGGAGAAGTAAGACACGGGCTGTATGCATCTAATGCATAGTTTCCTGAGTCCACTCAGCTTGCCATACACAAGACAGGATGTCTTAAAAGGCAACAAAACCCGTCAAAAAAGTACTGTTGTTGACAGTTGTTGAAAATGCAAATGCTTTCATATTGATATCTACAGTTGAGCTCCAAATTATTCATACCCTTGAATTAAAGCCTGGTTTAGTTTGGTGAATGGGATGTACCGGCATTACCAGATAACTATTAACCCTTTATTGCTCAGTGACTGTATTTTTTCAATGTCTTTATGTCTCAACCTCTGTCAATTGACTGTCTGTTGTCGTACTAGAGCTGCTCCAACTACCGGAGACAAATTCCTTGTGTGTTTTTTGGACATACTTGGCAAATAAAGATGATTCTGATTCTGATATACTGTATTCTGGATAAAAATGACATAAGAACGTGACGGGATTTTAAAATGTATTAATTAATATTCATTAAAAATATCTACAATGTTCTCTCTTTCTCTAAGTCTTTCTCGAGACAGGCAAATTCAGTGTTATACCAGTAAATGTATAGTTGTTTAGAATACTCCAGGTTATTAAGATTGTTTAGACTGGTACAAATATTGTTTCCTCAAAATTGTGCAAGATAATTATCAAAAGGTATAAAAAAAACAACAACAAATAAAGCTTAATATTTGTAACAACTTAGTCTTTTAATATGTATTGGGCCTGATCTACTAAACGTTTACACATAGAAAATTGGCGCAACTAAATTGCTCATGCAAAAAGTTGTGGAAGCTGATGTAAGAACTGGGCGCAACCCCAGGATTACATCTGCCAAACATAAAGAATGGCCACACAATTAATTTTATGCATTTTGGGAGAAGTATAGGAAATTAGATTACAGGTTATTGTCAGTGGCTTTGGCTCAATTATTAAAACTTGGATCCACTTGGTCGTCATCATCACATTTAAAGCACAGGAAGTTTTCTTCAAAAGTGTTAACACATTTAAAGTATTTTCACACATTTCTCAGACCTTTTTCAAGGTTGTTACCTTGGTAGGTACTTTGTGGCAAACTTAACACCACTGTCAAATAGATACGTATTCATAATAGATGAATACCATTACCATCCCAAGAACCACAACTACATCAGATTCACTATGCTTTAAAAAAAAGAAAAAGAAAGATTCACTCACAGCCAGTTGGATTTACTTTGCGTAAAGATGGTTCGTCAAAGCTCATAAGTGAGACTCAGACTCAGAATGATTAAATTAGCAATAATTCCTCACCCAGCTATAACTGGTGCTCACCTACGCATCATTTTTATCTGCCATCATGGAAGTAGGAGCCGAGAGACAAATTTTGAGAGGAAGAGGCCAATGGCTGAGGGGCCAGAGTCAGAATACGTGGTTGAGCAAGAGGTGTAGGAAGACAACGCATTTTGTGGAGACCAATATTTGTTTAGGGGGGCTAGGACAATGAACCGTCATCATTAACACATATTATCAAATATTTTTGAGGGGGCTTGAGAAGTTTCTAGGGCTTCAGTCCCTATAAAACAGGCCAAGCAACGCCACTGATGTACAGTATATCACTGCGCTTAAGTTCGAAATCACCTCATGGCAAAAGTGATGCATTTACTGTACTGTGAGTGCCATATTATCTTTACAGTATTGCAGTTTGTTAGCTCTTGTAAAATACTGTAATCTTTGAAGAATGCAAAAAAAAAAAAAGATTTTGTGTGCTTATGGGGATTGTTTTGGGTTGAAACAGCTATTGATAACACTTTCTTTTTTTGCAGTTTGTTATGGGGGCAAAACTGATATAATTTATGTAGACACCTCAGGGTACAAGCTAACAACCTATCCAGCTTAAAAAAAATAACCCCACAAAATGTATTCTAGTCAGGTTGTCACATTAGGAAATTATTGTTTTGTTCATTTCATGACCATTTTCTAAAAATGGTCAAAGCTTCCTTTTTCTTAGAAACTCCTCTTGTAAGTTTGAGCAAATTTATAAGACAATTCATGTGAAAACATGACCTTTACAAAAATAATAATCAATAACCAAAGAAGTATTGCACTATAGGGGTGTTGTTTTGTCAGCACAGTGGTGGAATGAGGCACGAGACAACATTGCTCGTGAAGATGATCACAGTCTGTAACATCAAGCTTAAAACCCCAGTCACTGTCATGTGTATTTCTGGGGCCAGAGCACCCGACATTGAATCCAGCCTTAGGGAGCTGATCTGCAATAGGCCTAAACACCAGCGTGGGACTAACAACAGTAGCTACTTGGATATAGTGATACATGTTGGCCCCAATGATACAAGGATGAGGCAATCAGCAATTACAAAAAGGAGCATAACTACGACATGTAATTTCTCCAGAAAGATGTGTCCGCATTGAGTAATTGTCTCTGGTCCCTTGCATGTGAGAGAAAATAATGAGAGGTTTAGCAGATTATTATTGCTGAACCAGTGGCTGGATTGCTTCTGTAGCGAACAGGGACTGCAGTTTGTAGATAACTGGGCTTTGTTCGGAAGGACTCCCGGCTAGATGAGGGCGGACGGGCTTCACCCTAATGGTGTAGGTGCCATCATTCTTTCTAGAAATATAGATTACTGTTTGAGCTTTCCATGACGGTTCACACTAGAGCAAGCCGGGAGACAGGTGATTAGCAAACCTGTTAGAACGGGTGTGGAGTCTGTAAGGTTAAGGCTAACTAGCTCTATGTCGGACTCTAACAACACACTGAGTTTTGACAAAAGCATCATTACCCAATTACTCAACTCGCTCCTTTCAAAATCACATTAAGAATATTACAAAAACTGCGATTTTTCATCTTCACAATATCACTAAGATACGGCCCATCCTATCCGCTAGTGACGCAGAGATCATAGTCCACACATTTGTTACATCTCGCATCGACTATTGTAACTTGCTTTCTGGTCTTCCCATGTATAGTATTAAAAGCCTGCAGTTAGTACAAAATGCTGCAGCAAGACTTTTGACGATGCAGTTCAATCATGTTACTCCGATACTGACCAACATGCATTGGCTCCCAGTCTACTTGAGTTGTGATTTTAAGGTCCTTTTACTTACTCATAAAATATTACACGGATTAGCACCCTCTCATCTCGCTGACTTAGTTGTACCGTATGTTCCTTCCGTCCCGAAACCTACGCTTGCAAAACGCTGGTCGTTTGGTGAAGGAGGTCTGCAGGCTCTCGAGCATTTTCTAGTCAGGCTCCAGTACTCTGGAATGCCCTACCAACGGATATTAGAGCTGCTACCTCAGTAGAAATGTTTAAATCCAGACTTAAAACTTATTTCTACTCTTTAGTATTCAGTTAAAGTACATGTAGGCCTGATTTACGGCCGCTTTTCCTATCTCCTCCGCCCTCATCTCCTGCTAGGTGATGTTGACGGAATCTGAGGCTGATGCTATTTGGGTTCTGCACCATCTGGGACAAGATCTGAGGCAGACGTTGCCAGGGTGGATTCTGCTCCAACCGACCGGGCCAGGTCCTGAGGCAGAACCACTGAAGGAGTCTCCCTGTGGCATCTTTTCTCTTTAAATTGACTCTTATGCCATCTTAATGAACATTGTATAGCATCTTACCATTGTAATGAACATTGTACAGCACCAGACTTTGTGATAAATGTTGCCCCCTTGACATCAATTGGTCATCTTGGAAGGTGGATCACACCCATCTGCAGTCCCTTCTCAAGGTTTCCTTTTTCCCCAAAATGGGGTTTTGAGTTTTTCCTTGCCCGATTGGGGGTTTAGATTGGGGTATGTCGTCGATCATTGCCAACTGTGGAGCCTTTTGAGACTCCTTTGTGATGAAGTCTACCTGTAGGAGAATGCACCGCAACCCCCCACACCCCAGCAAATACAAATAAACTTGACTGTCTTGCATGCACAATAAACATCAGAGGTGTCCTGAAATTGCTGTGTCAGGACAATGGGGCCTGAGGAGCCCACCCCACCCAGCCGAGAGGGGATGGCAGGCCCAGTAGCCCAACCGAGAGCAGCTGGGCAGAGAGGACACCCTCCCATACCAAGTGATCCAGGGCAGTGTACCAGCCCCACCGAAGCGAACGCTGGGACGCACTCCCACCCCCCAGCAAAACAACAACCCCACCCACCGCCCCACACGACCCACCACCGCTGCCCATATGGGAGTTGTCAAAATTGTCAAAAGTCAATTGTGCGCATTATACATAAGTATAGGGGGAAATGAAAAATAATTTTAAAAATGTAAGCTGCCATGAAAAAGCTGTACACTTTCATTCCACTATGACAGGTGAACATATGACTGCATATATATGTACAATTGTGCTCATAAGTTTACATACCCAGGCAGCATTTGTGAAATATCGCTATATATATATATATATATTTTTTTTTTTTTTTTGTTTGTTTGTTTGTTTGTTTTTGTTTTGTTTTTATTTATTTTTTTAAACACGACTGATGACTGAACAACAACCATCATTAATTTATTTATGGTTATGTTTTGTTTAATGCTTTTCTGAAATGCTTGACAGTTTAATTTGAAAAAAAAAAAATTAAATGTGTTTTCGCCTGGCCCCTTCAAGATAATCAAACATATGAGCACAACTATGTGTTTTCTTATTTACTAAATAAAAGTAGGGCTGTGAATTTCAAAATAAGAGATAGTAAATAAAAAGAAAGTATTAGGTGTTCAAATGAAGTACTTAACTTCACAATATTTCTTTGAAATCACGAACAAAATACAGATAATACTTCATCATATCGGTAGAAGCAAAATCATGCATTGTATAAATGCATGGGAAGAAACGTTTTCCAGAATTTTGAGGTCAACTTTAGGGGTGCGTATTATACATGGGTGCGCATTATACACGAGAAATTATGGTACTTTTACAAGACACGTGCATCAAAGCAGTGAGTAGACACTACCACGAGTCATAAATATACAGTACCTTGTCAGAAGGATCCTAATAACACTTTCTAGGGCCATGAGAAAGGTGAAGTGAAAATTGGAACAAAATGTGAGAGCAAGTTGAACAGCAAGTTAGCTGGAAAAATCAGCAATGCTCTGAGCAAACTGTGGTGGCTGACTCATATTTCCAGTTATCACCCACACACTCAGTGTGATAAGTTTAAATAAAGCACATATTTAAACAATTTATATAATTCTATTTTCTCAGAGCAGAGTTTACGTACTGTAAATTTAAGTCAAAATCATGGACTTATCATGATTGTCGCTCAGGCGAACACTAGTGAAATGTTTCCATCCACACTACTGAAATACTCTCACACACACTACTGAAACACTCAGACACACAACTGAAATGAATATTTCAGTATGTTATATGAACGCATTTCAGTATACTGTAATGTGTGAGAGCATTTCAGTAGTGCTTGTATGACAGTTTCAGTAGTTGTGTATGAGAGCATTTCAATATTGTCGACAATGTATTTCAAATTATGATGCAAATCCATTTTTCCACACAAATGACAATCAGTATAATTTTCAAGTTATCAACTGTTGGAGCATAATTGTAATGTTTTGAACAAACTTCCCAATGATAACATTTTTTTTTTAAATAAAAAACTTGAAATGCACTGTTCCAAATTATTACGCACAGCACATTTTCAAGACATATCATTGGTTTCAAAGAACAGAAAATAGTCAAATCTCAACTGGTCAAGTCACGTTTTAACATAGGACCTCCTTATTTGATAGCAGTTTCACAATTCTTAAGAGCTATTAACCTTTTTTAAAAGAGCCTCCCAAGAGCTGCTGTTTGGATGTTAACTGCCTCTCACCCCCACAGATCTTTAGCTTGAGGATGGTCCAAAGGTTCTCAACAGGGTCGAGGTCAGGGGAGGATTGGGGCCACCACCTTTGAAGCCCATAGCAGCCAATGAAGCAGAAGGATGCCTTGCAGCACGAGACGGTTCACTGATGAGTACCGTGTAACGCTGGGTGGTCCAGACGGATGGAGTAGTGGATAGTTGGTAGATGGCCACTATGACTCAACAAAGCTGCAACGTCAGCAAGGAGGTGGCATGTTCATGTTCAGAACTGTGCTGTCTATAACAAAATTATTTTTCATGCATGGCAATGCACCATCTCATGCAGCATGGAATCCCTTTGCGTCATTGGCTGCAATGTGCATAAAACTCATGGTGTGGCCCCTAACATTCGTTTACCTTAACTCTATTGAGAACCTTTGGAGCAACCTCAAGCAAAAAAATCTATGCAGGTGGGAGGCAGTTCAGATCCAAAACACAGCTCTGGGAGGCTTTTCTGATATCCTCCAAATAATATCGAGCAGAAAATAAAATGTTAAAGTTAAATGGATGTAAGAATTGTGAAGCTGCTACAGACATGAAAACACCAAAGGAAAAAGGTGAGAGAGAGAAAAAAGGTGAGAGAGAGAAACAAAAATCGTAGGGGGATCTGGAGGGGATCCCCCGGGCCCCTGCAGTGAATATTTTTTTAAATTTTAACATAAATTAAGCAATCTGGAAGACTCAGAAGAGTACAATATGGATAAAAAACAAAACAAAAAACACAAATTTTTCTTCATGTAGATAAACTTATTTACACCGCTCTAGTACATGTTGATGTACAAATTTAAGATTAAAATTAAATTTGCCTCATTTCTTCGCTTTTTTGTTTTGACCTCCAATTTGAGCCAGGCCAAACTCATCCTGCAATTGATGCCTGCTTCAAGCTGTGCCACCTGAATAGCATCCTCCTCTTTAAGCACACTCATCCTGAAAAAGAATTGACTAAAATCATTGTCTCATTCACTTCATTTTTGACTATTATCAACTTCAAAGGCTAATCCCAAATGTATCATCCAGGAAAATATTAAGTACCATGATTTCTCGTGTATAATGCGCATTTGTTACCCTAAAAAAATTGTCAAAAGTAAATAGTTCGCATTGTACATAGATATAGGGGGAAATGAAAAAAACGTTCACATTTTATAAATGTATGCCGCCATCTAGTGGTTAAGAAAAAGCTGTACACTTTAATTCCAATATGCCACCGCCTAGAGGTTAAGAGAAGGTTGTACACTTTCATTCTAATATGCCACCGCCACCTAGTGGTTATGAAAAAGGTGTAGCCTACACTTTCATTCCAATATGACAAGGGTACATGCATATGACTGCATATCTGTACAGTTCTGTACAAACTCATAAGTTTACATACCCTGGCAGAATTGATGAACAACAACCATCATTAATTTCTTTATGGTTATGTTTTCTCTCATGATAATGCTTTTCTGAAATGCTTGCCCGTTTAATTTGAATCCCATTAAAATAAAATGTGTTTCGCCTGGCCCTTCATGTTTTCTTTAAAGAATTGTACCCATCTTACAAATTCTGCCTGGGTAATCAAACATATGAGCACAACTGTGTGTTTTTTCATTTATTAAATAAAATTAGAGCTGTGAATTTCAAAATAGGAGCAAGTAAATAAAAAAAGAAAGTATTCCGTGTTCAAATAAACTGCTTAACTTCAGACTAATTCTTTGAAAAAAATAATGAACAAAATACAGATAATACTTTGTGTTTTGATCATATGGGTTGAAGCAAAATCATCAGAATCAGAAGCATCTTTAGGTAGAAGGGTTTTCCAGAATTTTGATGTCAACTTTGGGGGTGCATATTGTACATTTACGCGCATTATACACGAGAAATTACGGTACAATATTTTTCCATTTTTATTGGCCATTTCTGAATTTGAAGTTAGTTCATTCTGTGTTGCGACACAATACCTAACATCGCTCCGTCGCTTAATACATTTAACATTAATATCCGTAAACTAGATAATTGTAGGCGCGTTTCCTAATTAATATAAAATGTACTAGCAGATCAGCTCTTGTCGGCGATGTTACATGGGCTTCGCGGTTCCGCTGGGACCGCAACCTGGGCCACGACACGCAGCACCTCAGCGTGAAAATACAAAAGACCAATGCAGCAAATACGACACTAGCTGATCTGATGAGCAAAAATATTGCTTAAACGTAAGAGTAACAATAGAGGATGTCCGCTCCAGAGGTGGGTAGAGTAGCCAAATATTGTACTCCAGTAAGAGTACTGTTACATGACACTAATGTGACTCAAGTAAAAGTAAAAAGCAGTCCTCCAAAAAATTACTTGAGACTAAAAATTACATAATTACTCAAGTACTGAGTAAATAGTGAGTAACTTCAGATTTTTTTTAAACCACAGCACGAACATCAATTAAAAAATTATTATTTTTTAAATGACAAAATAAAATGTGAATGTGCAAATTCGGATGATGCTGTGTATATGTGTGTGTGTGTGGGTGTGCACAGTCAAAACCACAACAAAACATCTTAAATTTACTGCACGGTGTTTTCTAAAGCTATAAGTGAGCTGAAATATCCACGTTGGGCAGACAGTGCCAGACAAATACTGCAATACATGAAAGCTGGTGTTTTTGTTTGTCTAAATGTAAACAAGAGTCGCTCGCCGTTGCCTTCATGGTAACGACGATCTTCCCAAAATGGTGGCCATGTAGGCACGATAATCAGACGGGCTGGCTTATCTCGTGTTAATACCTCTGCCCGGGAAGCCCAATAGAAGACGTTGTGTGAGGTCATGTGACTTTGTGTCATTTGATTGGTGAACTAGACTTAAACGTCACTAGCGCTTAAACTGGATTGGCGCAAACAGCGCCCCGATGTGTAAGTCGAAATCGTAGTCTTCCGCACGAAATAGTTAAGTAATAATTGATAAATAAAAGTAGCGAGCAACATTTATATCGTTACGGAGTAAAAGTACCGTTACTTCTTAACAGCAGAAGCGGAAACTCATCGGATCAATACGATTGATGTAAATGGCCTATTTTGAGTTCAAAACGGCGAATTTTGCCGAAAGGTGACTGATTTGCATGTATGCTGCTATTAAATAAGGGGTCCGATGTTAAAATGTAACTTGACCTGTTAAGACGTTTTTTTTTAGCTTTTGATTTCAGTAAATGACTGTCTAATGCTGCAAATTCAATTGACTGTTTTCAGTTCTTTAAATCCTATAAAATGTCTTGAAACTCTTGTGCGCTTTTTATTTTTCAAACAAAATACTGTTATCAATGGGAGGTTTCTTCAAAATCATGACTGTCATTTGCATCAAATATTGAGTAAAATCAGAGAAAAATATAATTTGCATAAAAATTTTGAATGCAGTGCAGAAGAGAAATTCACTACTGTGTGTAAGAGACATTTCAGTTGAAATATAAGCTCTTCCAGTCTTTCAAAATAAAACGGGACCTTTATTATTATTTTTTATTATATATATTATTACTTATATATACTCTATATCAGCTGCACAACAGCCTGCAAGTAACAAATAGTAACCAGAGTAGCAGGATTACTTGACAATATACGGCAGGGGTGTCAAACTCATTTTTATCACGGGTCAAATAGTTGGTACAATTTCACTCAGACGGCTGTTATGACTGTCTAACCATATAAATGTTTCATTGCGTCATCAAAGTATTTTACATGTACACAACAAATTGATGGATAAGTAACTCATTGTGAAATCAGAAGTCAAGAATAATAAAATGTTCAAATATTGTTCAAGTTACTGTAAAACTGAATTTGGTAGCAAAAAATATGTTTGCAATATTACTTGGTTATTTATAGTTGAGGCAAATAATTTGCTTCTGCGGGCCACGTAAAATGATGTGGCGGGCTGGATGTGGATTGACAACTGTGATATACTGCATACATCATCAGATATTTTGTGAGCAACACCAAGCAGCAACTGGTGGCTTTAGCCTTAACAGAAACCCAGCAAGGAGCCAAATGTGTCCATTAAAGAACCTGTAAAGTGAACTAATAGATTTATTTCTAAATACATTCTGCATGTTTGAGGATACAGTAATTGCTAAAAACGTGAAGAACTATGTGCTACTCAAATGCCGACATTCAATTGTTATTGAACATTTCAGTTTTCTTCATTTTTGGGGCGTGGCTAAAACAGCGCTCAGTGTTGCACTTAACTCATTCACTGCCAGCTTTCCCAGTTAACATGGATATTGGACTTCTAAAGCCGTCAATGGCAGTGAATGTGTTAAGCACCCAGCATGAGTTGCCCCTGCCCCATTATACAAGAACTGAGTGGCTGTTGTGGAAAATGACACAGTGGCTGTGGGGGATCAATTAGTTAACACATCAGTTTATATATCTTCACAAGCGACAGCTCATGTACAAGGGTGACTAATACCCTTAAGCCAAACATGTTTCGTTCCAGTCATACCACAGTGGTATATCATGACCTCGTCTAACTGAGCTGAAGTTAAGAATTAGTTCTTTCTCCAATACAAATACTTTCTTGTCTGACTGTCTTTCTCCAAAGACAAGATATTTAATGTTCAAAACAGATAAAATTGATTGTTTTTAGCAAATAATCATTAACTTAGAATTTTATGGCTGCAACACGTTCCAAAACAGCTGGGACAGGTGGCAAAAAAGAATGAGAAAGTTGAAGAATGCTCATCAAACACCTGTTTAGAACATCCCACAGGTGAACAGGCTAATTGGGAACAGGTGGGTGCCATGATTGGGTATAAAAGGAGCTTCCCTGAATTGCTCAGGGTGGAGCTCCCTCTCCAGGTTGGGATGAAATTCTTGCCCCAAATTCTGTTTGGTTGAGATCGGGATTGAGCAGGCCAGTCAAGTTCATCCACATCAATGTTTGATTTTGTGCACTGATGCATAGTCATGCTGGAACAGGAAGGGGCCATCTCGAAACCCGGAGCCCGGGATGTATGTGTATATATATATATATATATATATATATATATATATATATATATATATATACACATATATATGTATGTATATATATATATACAAACACATATATATATATGTGTGTGTGTGTATGTATATATATATATATATATATATATATATATATATATATATATATACACATATATATGTATGTATATATATATATATATATATACACATATATATATATATATATATATATATATATATATATATATATATATATACACACATATATATATATATATATATATATATATACACACATATATATATATATATATGTGTGTGTATATATATATATATATATATATATATATATGCATATGCATATATATATATATATATATATATATATATATATATGTATGTAACACCAGCCCAAGCCATTATGGGCTCTCACCCGATGTTGATTTGGGTAACTACTGATGTGAAGTGTTGAGGCCTCTTTATACTCCCGCTCGACGCGCACACGTCAAAAATTGTTGCTGCGCGTCGAACGCCGCGGAGATCTCTCGTGATTGGTACGTTTAGTCACATGCTGTGATGACGTACTCGGCGTGCCCCTTTGTTCTACATACCATCTACGCCGCCGCCTTCCCCTTCGATTTTACAGCATAATTAAACGTATCATCTGGTCATCTAGGTCCATTTGTTCTTGCAGACAGTTTTCCACGGTCACAATTGTTGTTGCTTTCTTCCTTGTTACGGAAAGGAAAGTAAAATCGGCTACCGGAAATGGCCCAAAACAATGTAGAGGATACTCTACCCTGTGTTGTCCTAGCCAATACCAGCCGTAGCGACATCCCCGAGTTGGAGGTGAACTGCAGTACATTTTCAAAACAGCGCGCGTGGGTTGCGCTCGAGTATTAAGGCAAACTACGCGTGGGACAGCCGCAGTGACGTCAGCGCGGTCGCCGTCCGCACGAGTATAAAGAAGCCTTTACACTTGTAACAATTGGATTTGTGCCACCGCTTTCATTTCTTTATGTTTAATGTGTTCCTCCCGCTTTATGGAGGGTCAAGCAGCCGCTTTGTCCACTGATGCCTTCGCCAGCTCTATTCGACATGAAAAGTCCTGGTCCTGTCCTGGTGGTGGTACAGTTAATCTTACAAAGAATATGGTACATACATGTCAAATGGAAACTCAGAAGCAATTTAACATAATGACCGCGTTGCATTGATCAAATTGGACTTCACGCAACAACCCCACAGACTCCTATCGTGCTATAATCAATATCAACACAAGTATGCATAGATGTAGACGCATGCAGATAAGTGGGTTCGTAAAAAAAAAAAAAAAAAAAAAAAAAAACATCAAAGATGTCAAAAGTACTGGTTTTCAGTACTCAATTAAAAATACTGATACTTGTGCAAAAAAAAAAAAAAAAAGGGTACTGAAGCCACTCCTTTACTTAACTAAAAGTGCAAAAGTACACACTTATAAATGTACTTCAGTAAAATGTAAAAAGCAAATCCACATTTTCCAACCCAATAATACATACAGTATAGTGGTATTTTTGTATCTCTCCACATTGGCATGCTTTCTCTGTGCAACAATGGACAAAACAAACAAAAACAATGGGGTTGGGTTGGTGACTGAAGGTAGTCAAAGATGAGGAAAATATGACTATTTATTTTATTTTTTTTACAGCTTTTTGGTAGTGGGCAAATAAATGTGCTGGAAATATTATTTGTTCATGCTCAAACGTTACACAGTTTACTGTCAGATGAGCCAGACTTCAACAAGATAACTAATGTGGTTCACCCAAACCTAAAGTGTTGCCTGCATGTTTGAGAAAAAGACTCTCAACATATACACAGACTCGGCCTACTGTATGTCTGCAGGGCACTACTTGCAGACATGGCTGCATGGCAAAGAACTGAATTTACTCACCACTACAGGCACACTAGTGAAACACCACAAATTGCTCTTCGAATTGGCAGAATCTGTAAAATTACCTCATGCAGTCTTCACTCATTCATTCCAAAGCTGACACATTTAAAGCACATGGTAACGCCAGTGCTTTGGACCTGATGTCGACGTGGGACTTTAGTGCAGGGTTTACATTACACGATGCCGCTAATGTTAACACATGGTACCGCTGCTGCGGGGAAATGTTATTGCTTAGGCTGCTCATTGTATATATGGGGTTCCGAGGACCTCATGGACTTTTAGGGGGAGTTAGTCCCCAACCTTCTGTTCAAAACACAGTTAGACTTTCAAAATGTCACACACACTCACTCACCGCCCAATGCCGGAGTTTGAAGTCAAACTCGTTGGGGGGCCGGGTACTTTGGTGTTGGGTATGGGGGTTGACATATAGGACACACATATAGTGCTATGCACACACACTTAGGGTGAATTACTCCCCACTTTTTTTCTCCAATACATATTGTTAGGTTTTTCCAACTGTCGCACACACCTACCCACCGCCGAGTGCCGGAGTTGAACCCGTTATGGGTGCCGTGTACTTCGGTGTTGGGTATGGGAGTCTACATATAGGATACACATTGTTCATACAAGCGCGCGCACACACACCCACACACACACTACATCTAGGATACACATCGTTCAAACACACGAACACGTTTGTGAGGTGACCCGGTTGGTGACCCGGTTATAAACATATAATTCCTTTACACTTAGTTGCACCGACACAACAAACACACAACATATCAACATAGGGTGCGTTGGGAAGTTCACTCCTCGGGGCGTGATGGGAGTATCGGACTGAATTCCCGAACGGACCTCATACACAGGCGAAGCTAGGATTGGTCCGAGACTGCATGACGTCACGACGGGAAGCGGTTTTGGCCACAAAACAAGCAGGCTGAAGCTTAGACAGGTCTCTTTTCCATGGGCGTTGTTCTGAACCAAGTGGAGGAGAGCCTCGCGCTGAAACTTTTCCAACTTTATTGTTTGACTTTGTATTTTCGAATGAATTGTTAAACTTTCCATCCGGCCTAATCATTGAAGTATTACCTCAACTCGAATAAAAGAACCGGGCAATAGAGGTTTGTACGGCCAGCAGGTTATACCCAGGCCACGACTTTTCTTTGTTCTCTTTTCCCAACCTCTAACAGAATACTCGTTATATTTTGGTTTCCGACCGTGCCATCCACAATCATGGAATGCGCCAACACTTTGCCCCCACTAGCTTAGCGTTGGCGCAGGCATATGGATCAAAGTGGAGTGTCCGATCTACGAAGTTTTTGAGTTTGACTCGCTGACTTCTGGTTTTACGCCCTTTGCTTTTTACGTCGCATCGTCGCTCACGAGGTTTTATAAGTAACGCGCTAATTTTTAAAATTTAAGAAGTAGAAAGTACTGATAATTGTGTTTTAAAAGTAAAGAGTAAAAGTAAAAAGTTGCCAGGAAATTCATACTCAAGTACAGACACCTGAAAAAGGCATGACGTTTATAGAAGTTGTACAATAGCATCACAAGCTGGTCTGTAATTTGAATATAGATGTACACGATTACAGTGGTAGAAAATGGATGGATGGATGGACGATTATAGTGGATCCAGTATTTCACAAACTTTATTGAGCTAATGCACCAATTTTAGATTAAAAAATCTCATGGCATACCTCGAAGAAAAATATCACAACAATAATGAATACTGAAATTATGATCTCTCAATTCCCTCACAAATTGACTTGCTCACTGTGAAACCTGTTTATTGGACACAAAGTTGACATGCTCTCAGGAAGCCACCACGTGTTGTTGTATGAATGGTAACGTAGATACACAGGTTTATTGTACCTTCTGCCATCGAATGGAAGTGCATTTAATGGTTCTACCTGTCACTATACATCGCTGGCATAGATAGCTAAACAAAGATATATTTGTAATGAATAAATAATCCTTTTCAGACAAATTAAGTGAAACTGGATCATTTCTCTCACTTTAATCACGATGTTGTGATCCTCTTCAATCGAATGGTGTGATGTACAGTGTTGGGCAGGTTACTTTGTAAATGTAATTGGTGACAAATACAAGTTATCTGTTGAAAATCTAATGGCAATGTAACTATTTCAGTTACTTTCTAAAAGTAATATATGTGATTACGTTTGATAACATTTTGATTACTTTTCTTAATTTTTAACAAAAGCTCGTCTCAAGTGTTAATCATTTTCATATTTTCCGACCTGATAGTGTTAAAATCTTTCAGCACTACTTTAGACTACACAAAGACGATACAATAAATGACTACACGCACAATATTGAACTTCAATAATTTTTTTTTTACTGTAAAAACAGCGGCAGAGTACACGTCAGAGAACATTTTTCATTGCCTTATCTATAAACCTTCACACAAGACTTTCAACAGGCTATGCAAATTAAATTAAGCACTTTATCTCTAAACTGCCAACAGAACAGCACAAAGCTAAAATATGCCCACACACTATACATCAAGCATGTGGATATTAGTAAAAAATTATAAACAAAAAGTCAAATGTTCTTTTAAATGTTCATAATTTTAGACAGTAAATTATGATTTTACCCTTTGAAAATCTCAGATAAACTAATAGATTGCACCACAAGGTGGCGCTTTAAGTTTTTTTTTCTTTTCTTTTTACAGAAACGATGTCATGTTTGAGAGCTACAACTACTTCATAACACTGCTCTTGCATCATAAACGATATGAAACTAAAGCAGACTTTGTCATCATTATTTAACCTGCTAGGCATCAAAAGACACAAGGAAGGAAATTTTGTTGTATGTGAGTGCTTGCAGTTACCGCTAGCCTATAACTAGTAGGCTACGCACCTGTAAATGTGTCCTCAGATTTGACATAAACTGTTCTGACATGGACAGCACCTTCACTGCCGGAAAACACTCTTTGCACTGCACTAATATGTTCGGGCCGTTATCTTTTGTCTGTATGAAGTATTTATTCTATTTCCAACCCGTGAACATCTTGTGCACCTGCAACATTGTTTTAAACTTACAGCTGACTGCCGAGACCATAAAGAGCCAATCATATGCATCTGCTTTAGAAGGTGGAAGTGGTGATTTTTCAAACGTAACGAAAATTGTAATAATCCAAAATTCTAAAAGCAACAAATTTAATTCCATACTTTATCACAGTAATATAATGGATTACAATAACTTTAATTACGTAATCTCATTAAATGTAGTTTGTTACTCCTCAACACTGGTGGGGTACTTGCTGTGGAAAAAAAAAAGCTACCATCTGAGATGCGAACCTGTTACTTAAGTGAAAATCAGGGAATGGAGCTCATGGATTTGATCCGAGTGTATCTGTTTTTGTATACAGTGGAATATTGATTAAAGGGACCTCAATATAACGGATATCAAATATAACGGACCGTCAGGACAGAACAATGTGTACAAAAATAGTGTCAATTGTTGACAAAGTCTGTTAGTTCCAAAATTGGCTGCTGTCGTTTACGGGCGCTGTGATGCAATATAGGCAGCAAATGGAAGACATGTATTTCTGGGTCACAGATATACAGTGTGACTAGTTCCAGCCAAAAGAGTAGCTCGTGGCGCTCTGGTGGCCGTGTTGAATATGGCGACATGCAACAATGCATTGATGTAACAGCCATGATGGCAGGAGTTCTATCTATTGTCGCATAGAGCTCTGCGCAGAGAGAGAGCACTAATTCCTCGTGGCTCATGAAAGCGACCCCCCCGACTTGCCACTAGTCACTACGACAAAAAGTACACCAGCGTGCTAAGTTTGGATACAATTCAAAACATTTTCAACATTTTCAAGCTTTATCATATTTCTTTACAATAACTTTGTGGGCGTTTTAGGCCACAAAAAAAGTAATATGGATGCATATGACCACAAAAAGCTTCAATATAACGGACAATCGGCTGTAACAGACGACTCCCCACCCCTATTAGACCCTTAAATCGAGGTTCCACTGTATCATGATGAATTATGTGCTGTTTTAAAGCTATAAAATGTTAAGTACAGTACAATAAGCCATCTGCTCTAGACCTTACGTCTTTTGATCTGTCTGATTTTATTATTATTATTTGGCTTTTATTATTGACACTTACATTTCATAATTCAAGTAGTCCACGTGATCATCTGGAGAAGTGTTGATCCTCTGAATGCTGTTTTTCTTATTATTCTTCATTTGTCTTTGTTATAGTCTGCAAAAAATAATATATATATATATATATATATATATATATATATAAAACAGTGTATTTGCCAGTTAATGTTTTATTAATTTTCTGTCTCTTGAGCTTCCAATTCATTGTTGCTTTCCCTTTGCAGAATCAATTATTTGTCCTTTGTGGAGATCAGTATCGTTTGCCAGACAGATGAGAACTCACTTTGTCAGCAGCTGCTGCCATCAGAGCATCAAGCTCCTGAGTCCAACCGAGGGCATTGACTAAAGTTTGGATGCCACTCACTACATCACCCAGCAGCACAACGTCACAAGGTCGATTGTTTCTCAATGCAAATGGACCCACTAAGTCCCTGTTGATGAGCAGTCGAGGAACAGAGCTATGCACAGCTCCAGCCAGACTGGCAAAGGGCTCCACCTTCAGGGAGAAGAATGAACAACAGAATTATACTCTACACTCACTTTACGTCATTAAACACACAAGAGGAAGAGCTGTCTGAAATATTCTGTCTTTACCCAAAAATAATACTGCACAGTTTAGATCATTGAGATATTTATTAAACAATGGATCATACTGAGAGCTGTTTCTAAAATTTTGCTATCTCATATGTGGCAAGGGTGAGCTGTGACTCACTTAGGTAAAACATCTTGTCTTGTTTAGAAACAATACCCATAAAGAGCATGCTTTCTCTAAAAAGAACAACAACATTGTTTAGAGTTAAAAGACCAAAGTACAGCTATTTGGCCGAAATGCAGCATAAACCAAGTACAGCATATCAGCACTAATACCTCTTATGAAATTCGCCACAAAATGACATGGGCACCTCAAAATGTCAACCATGAACTCCTCTGTACACACAGATGTGGCTTCTTGGAAGTTTGACTTTTTAACTACTTGTATAAAAATACTGTAGTATAAAAATACTATAGTTCTCTGGTGTGCCTGCCCACTCATTAAGTAAAATCTGGATCTTTTTGTGTTCTTTTTAAGCTGCCTATTTTTGAAAATGTTTCTGCGAGCAAACTGCTCTGAATTTTGCAAATTGTGACATCACAACGCTGATGTTCTCCGTCCATGACATGCTAGCTAGGCTCAGTGAAGACTCACCATTGCCTGGAAATGGTACTGGTGAAAATACAATAAATCTTTAAATGGGCACTCACTTTTTTTCAACACACTAAGGGCTAGTAGTTACACTTGCTTGGTCACAAACCCTAAATTCCACCGCCGGTCGCCATGGTATCAAAGCCATACTCAGTAATGGTCCTGCAGTACAGGAAGGCGGTGTGAGCAGTGGCTCATTTATATGAGACAACCCCATCATAAAAAACTGAATGAGTTCAACTGGGGTGCTAAAGGGGAAGTTGAGTGTGTTGAAATTCTTTATCCATTGTGTATTTTGACCAAAGAATGTAAATTGCAAAAGAAATACCACTTCTCTCAGAACAGTGAACCGATATTCCTCCACAGCAATGTACGAAACTAATGTCACACCGAAAAAAATATTATATTACATGAATTTATTGTAGGGAGGCACGGTGACCGACTGGTTAGCACGTCTGCCTCACAGTTCTGAGGACCAGGGTTCAAATCCCGGCCTCGCCTGTTTGGACTTTGCAGGTTCTCCAGTGCATGCGTGGGTTTTCTCTGGATACTCTAGTTTCCTCCTACATTCCGAAAACATGCATAGTAGATTAACTGAGGACTAAATTGCCCGTAGGTGTGAATGTGAGTGTGAATGGTTGTTTGTTTATATGTGCCCTGTGATTAGTTGGCGACCAGTTCAGGGCGTACCCCGCCTCTCGCCCAGTGTCAGCCGGGATAGGCTCTAGCACGGCCGCAACCCTAGCTTTTGCGGTACGCAAAATATATGTATGAATGGATGAATTGCTTGCTGGTAAAGATTTTCAGACACTGCTTTTTATTTTCTTGCCTATTTGATGGGAATGGAGTTTAACTTACTTAATCTTTAAACCTGCAAAGTACTATATATATATATATATATATATATATATATATATATATATATTTTTTTTTTTTAAATTCAGGCCTGATGCCTAAAATACAATACATGATGATAATTGAAAAAGCGTTTGTGAATCACAGTCATGTAAAAAAGAAAGCGTTCACATTTTCGCAGGACTGTCTGTTGTAACAAAGCTGCTGGCGCTTCATTTTGAAATTGGAAGAGAGAGTTCACCTCCAGTGATGTGCCCATGATGAGCAGGAGATCTGCAAGAGGAAAGTCTGTGAGGTACTTGAAGAAGTGAGGCGGCAGTTCCTCTCCAAAAAATATTATGTCTGGTTTTACAACGCCCTTACAGGTCAAGCATTTGGGAATCACTCCGCTCATCAAGTCTGGCTAGTGAAAAGCAAAACAGTTAAGATTTCTTTAACAATGAAATTTATGAAAATATTATAACTTGACAAAGAATGAACAAAATACTTTGATATTTAACTCACACGTAGATCCTCTCCCTTATATTTACTTCGGCAAACAGTACATGTGGCCGTAGCAAACGTACCGTGGGCCTCCACGAGCATCTCAGGAGGAATCCCAGCCACTGAATGAGAATGCAGCTAAATGTAGTAACATAACCACTTCTTTACAACAGGAATAAGTCAGATGCAGCAAAAGATGAAAATATTAAATCATACATCTTTCCAGGCCATCAATATTCTGTGTGTACATTCTGAGGAGCAGATCCTTCTTGTGAAGCAGTCGCACAAAATAGTGAGTAAGATTAGGCTGGAAATTTCCAGGATATAGTTCTTTAGCCAGGGTAAAGAATGGTTTAGGGTTGTGATGAAAAAAGGCAATTTCAAAAATAGCCTCAGCATAAGGCAGGTTATACTGCTGCAGGTTGTCATAGAGACCGTTTCCCGGGGACCTGCAAAGGAAATAACCACTCATCAAAAATGACAGAATATACATTTCGAAGTGTAAAAATAAATACAGCGGCTGAAATAAAAATTTAACACATCACCATTTTTATCACTTAATATATTTCCAAAGGTGCTATTTACATGATAATTTCACCAGATGTTGGGAACAACCCAAGTAATCCATATATACAAAGAAAATAGAACAAATAAGATCAGAAATTAAGTTATGTGTATTAATGTGAAATGACACAGGGAAAAAGTATTGAAAAACGCCAACTGGTATTTATTTCATACTTTGGACAAAAGCCTTTGTTTGGAATGACAGCCTCCTGTATGGAGAAACTAGTCGCATGCATTGCTCTGGTGTGATTCTGGCCCATCCCTCCACACAAACATCTTCTTTTATGGTTGAAGGTTCCGTGGGCTTCTTTTATGGACCTTAAGTTTCAGTTCTTTCCATAGATTTTCGATTGGATTCAAGTCAGCTGATTGGCTGGGCGATTGTAGCAGCTTTATTTTTTTTCTTTGAACTCAATAGAGAGTTTCCTTGGCAGTATGTTTTGGATTATTATCCTGATGAAATGTCCACCCTCGTTGCATTTTCATCATCCACATAGATGGCAGCAGAGCTTTGTCAAGAATGTCTCTGTAGATTTGCCCATTCATCCTTCCTTCAATAAGGTGAAGTGTACCAGTACCATTTGCTGAAAAGCAGCCCCACATCATCATGCTCCCACCTCCGAACTTCACTGTTAGTATGGTGTTTTTAGGGTGATGTGCAGTGCCCATTTGTCCTCCAAACGTGGTGTGCATTATGGCATCAAAAGAGATAAATTTTGCTCTCATCAGACCAGATTATATTCTCCCAGTATTTAACTGGCTTGTCCAAATGTTGTTCGGCAAACTTTAAATGAGCTTTGACATGCTTTTTTTTCTAGCAGTGGGGTCTTGCGTGATGAGCGTACATACAGGCCATGGCGGCGGAGTGCATTACTCACTGTTCTCCTTGTGACCACAGTACCTGCTAATTCCAGGTCTTTTTGAAGCTCTCCACAGGTGGTCCTTGGCTCTTGGACAACTCTTCTGATTATTCTTCGCACTCCTCTATCAGAAATCATGCAAGGAGCACCTGTTCGAGGCCAATTTATGGTAGTATGATTGGCTTTCCACTTACGAATTATGGCCCCAACCGTGCTCACTGGAACATTTAGAAGCTTAGATAAGCGCCTGTTACCAATGCCATCATTATGTTTTGCAACAATTACTTTACGATGGTCTTGAGACAGCTGTTTGTTCTTACCCATAATGAGATGTGTCTTGACTCACACCTTGGCAATGAGACCTTTTTGTAGGCCACCATTTAGGACTGAACCATCTGATATTCATTTGCACTGACAAGGGGCTGGATTGTTGTTTGATTATTTATTTTTTTATGTATTTTAGGGGTTGTCTTTGCTTTCCATGCCTTTTTGTACCTCCCTTTCTTCATGTGTTCAATACTTTTTCCCTGTGTCATTTCATATTATTACACACAACTTAATTTCTGATCTTATTTATTTGTTCTGCTTTCTTTGTATGTATGGCTTGCTTGGGTTGTTCCCAACATCTGGTGAAAAAATCATGTCACTAGCACCTTTGTAAATATATTTAGTGAGAAAAATGGACAAGAAACCATCAAGAACAGTTTTACCTGAAATCGGGAATGCCACTGGGAGTGCTAATCCCTGCCCCTGCCATCACCACCACTCTCTTATACTTCTGCTCTAGCATGTTCTTAGCAATGCCTTTCAGGGTCTGCTGCTCCGCAGCTGCCCCACCACCCCAGGAGAAAAGTCCCTTAGTTGCATTCCACCAAGGAGAGTTTGTTTGTCTGGGCAAATGAGAAAATAGAGTTCTAGATAATCCAATAGAATGCACTGTTAAGAGTCACTGTAAATTTTAGTTATTTGCCACATACCATACAGTAAAATATTTTAAAGTGATTATACAGTAATTAACTGTAGTTTCCACTGCATCACAGTTTCTTTTTCCCCCAATATGGGGCTTTGAGTTCTTCCTTGCCCAGTTGGGGGGGTTAGATTCGGGGATGTCGTCAATCTTTGCCAACTGTGTACCTGCGAAGCCCTTAGTTACTCTTTTGTGATTAAGGGTGTTATTATATTATACCAAAGTTTACTTCAATAGTTATTTGTTCTCGTGTGACTCTTTCTAATGTATCTAGTATCTTAATTGTTTTTCCTTCTTTCGCAGTGGGTCAACTGGCCTCCCTTTTCTCTCATGGACAAGATTAACTGTGAATAGGTCTTTCTTCTTTCCTCCCATTTTAGTTTAACTGTTTGTTTGTTCTTCAGAGACGGGGAGAGGCGCGAAGCAACTACAGGTTACTCTCTTGACTGTCTCTTTGCAAAAAAAAATTTTTTTTCTATCTTTCTTTCTCAAAAAACACAAATACAAGATTGGTTCCTTACTTATTCTGTCATAAAAAGATTTTCCAAAACAGTTGGTGTCAGACGTGGGATCCTAGGATTGCTTGCCGATCCAGGGGACGGCGGGAGTGATTGATCATCAAGGACCAACGCATGAGTCCTGCCTCAACCCAAATAATTAAGGGGGACTGTTTGGGCTCTGGATGTCGGCTATCACCTCAGGATCCAAATTGACCTGTTGTCCTCCAAACAAAGAATTACGGTAAAGAACATTTTAATTCCTTGAAAATTGGACCATTTCATATGGTGTACTGCAGCTTTGTATTAAGTGGTATTGGTAATTCCTCTCCCCACATTCCGCTGGGAAGGTTTGAGCCCTTAAAGTCTGGGTTAAAGTCCAAGTTAAAGGTTAGGGGTTCAGGTCAGAGTCCCCAGGTTCGAGTCTGACAGTTAGGGGTTTAGCTCTCCAGGTTAGAGTCCGACAATCAGATGTCCTCCCATCCCCCTCTCTAAAACCAGTCCAAGTTGACAGAATTATCATTATATCTGGATCTCTCATATTCTCTTATGTTCTTTTGTTGGTGTTGTTTTTGTTTTATTGTCATGACAACAAAAGATGAGGGGAAAAGATAACAACAACCATTAACAACAACAATAACTAATGCAGATGGGAATATTGAACAACCTCCATCCATCCATTTTCTGAGCCACTTCTCCTCACTAGGGTCGCGGGGGTGCTGGAGCCTATCCCAGCTGTCATCGGGCAGGAGGCAGGGTACACCCTGAACTGGTTGCCAGCCAATCGCAGGGCACATAGGAACAAACAACCATTCGCACTCACAGTCATGCCTACGGGTAATTTAGAGTCTCCAATTCATGCATGTTTTTGGGATGTGGGAGGAAACCGGAGTGCCCGGAGAAAACCCATGCAGGCACGGGGAGAACATGCAAACTCCACACAGGCGGGGCCGGGGATTGAACCCGGGTCCTCAGAACTGTGAGGCTGACGCTCTAACCAGTCGGCCACCGTGCCGCCTATTGAACAACCTGAAATGTATAATTATTATTTCTCATTGTGTGAGGATCTATTCCTCGCGTAGATGTTTTGTCTGGGACCTAAGGTGTAGCAGTTTGGAACTGCTTGAACAAATCTACAGTCGGCTGGGGATGATGTAACTTGGCCTGGGGCCTTAGGGATGGTGATTGAGGAATCACCTAGAATGTATAAAGGTTATTTGTAATTTTTCTGAGTGAGATTTGGTCTGCAGTACCCTGCCAAGTTACGGGTCACTGTCAACGGCAAGGAACATTTCTTCACGGATCCGGACAAGGCAACAGAGTTTGCGGAGCAGCGAATCGGAGCTGCCCCCACGGATTGACGGTCGGTATGAGAATCACCTAGGCAGGGACAAAATGCTGATGCGAATATTTCTGAACAGTGATCGTTCCTTGCCCATTTAACATGCTACATAATCAATATACTTTGGAGTTTAAACAACTTACCTGCTTGTGCTGTGGCTGAGCAGGTTGTGTTACGTGATGCCAGAGGACTAGTTATTTGGTTCAGGTTAATTAGATTATCTGGTCGTTCCTGTTGTTTGTTTTGCACCACACGAGGCACATACTGACCTTACTTGAATGAAAATACTAGTTTCATGCTGTTTATTTAATTTATTTATTTATAAACGCCCGTTGATTTTCACCTAGTCCTACCTTGCCTGCAGGCATTCTAACACTGATGGGAGCCTGTAGGTTTTTTTTTTTTTTGTATTTATTTTTTTTCCTAGTAATTTTTGGTCAGTTAATTTAGATCTTGGGGGCAGACGAGGGGGCCTCACCTTTACCTCCTGGAACGTGCAAGTGGCTGAACCACCCAGTAAAGAGGGGTAAAGTACTGGCTCACTTGAAGTCTTTGTCCTCAGATATTATGTTCCTCCAAGAAGCCCACTTAAAAATACCTCCCAAGTTAGATTAAGGAGTAGATGGATTGGACAATCATACTATTCCTCTTTTACTACTAAGGCTCTTTCGATCTTATTTCAGAAGAGCGTTCCATTTAGACATCAATCAACTAAAACGGACATAGAGGGCCTCAACCTCACTGTCACAGGGGAAATCTATTCTGTCCCTATAACTTGAGTTAATGTCTATGGTCCAAATGATCATCATCCTGCCTTCTTTAAGAAGGCGTTCTCCTTAATAACTAATGCCTCACAAACAAACCTAATTATAGGAGGGGATTTAAACTGTGCTCTAGTCCCTTACATGGATAGTTCCTCTAAGAAATGCGCTTCATATTCTAACACAAGGGAGTTCTTAAGGGCGTACATTGAAAACTCTAATTTATCCGATGTGTGGCAATTCTTCCATCCAACGGAACGGGACTACTCGTTTCACTCACATGGACATAACGCCCGCATTGATTACTTTTTGGTAGACTCTTAAGTTATTACCTCAGATTTCTAATTGTAAATATCATGACATATTGATCTCTGATCATGGCCCCCCTCAAATTTTCGCTTAACCTAGATGGTCTGCATTCTTCCCGCCCACTGTGGAGGATGGATCTTCGACTTATTAACGACCCCAATTTTCTTGATTTCATGCGAGAGCAGATGGAGGTATCTGGACACCCCTGAAATCTCCCCAGGTTTGCTTTGGGACACTCGAAAAGCTTATTTGAAGGGTTGCATTATTTCCTATCAGGGGCATAGAAATAAGAAGAAAAAAGCTAGGCTTAAAGAATTAGAAGAACAGATGAATCACCTCAATAATCAGAATGCATTACAACCCTCATTGGATAAATATAAACACATTTTGGAGTTCAGGCTTCAGTATAATTAGATTGTTTCCGCCAAGGTTTTGAAATCATTTCTTTCTTTGAAGCAGAGGTACTTCGAATTTGGTGAGAAACCTCAAAAATTGCTGGCCAAACAACTCCACAAGCTAGAGAATGATCAAACAATTCATAAAATTAAGTTTGAACACGGAGTTCCTCTCACCTCAGTTAAGGATATTAATGAACGCTTTAAAGGTTTCTATGAATCTCTTTACTCCTCTAGAACAAATGCAAGGCCCCATAATATGGAAAACGTAATATGAAAAAAAAGTCTTGATCTTCCCGCGCTTTCACAGGAAGACTGAACATCAAAGACAAACAAAGACGTTACTCTCCAGGAAGTGAAAGTTGTGATTAAAAACTTGAAAGATGCTAAAACCCCTGGTGCGGAGGGGATCCCTTCTCAGCTATATAAAACCTTTGCCGACACACTGGCGCCATACATGCTTAAAATTTATTCATGGGCCCTTGAAAAGGGTTCTCTGATGCAAACTCTTAATGAAGCTGTCACACTTATCTGGAAAAAGAACAGGGACCTGGAAGAGGTTGGTGGGTACAGACCTATATCCCTCCTTAATGTGGATCAAAAAATACTGGCTAAACTTTTGGCAATTAGACTTAATAAGTACATTGGCACACTGATCCATCCGGATCAGTCCGGATTGATGCCCGGTAGAAATTCTGCCTCCAATCTTAGACGCCTCTTTAACATAATGTATCATACCCACTCTAACCTGAATGATCTTGTTGTCATCTCCCTCGATGCAGAAAAGGCATTGAGCCAAGTTGAATGGTCATACCTATTTGCGGTGTTGTACAAATTTAACTTGGGCGATACATTCAGTGCCCAAATCCGACTATTGTATTGAAGTCCCCAAGATAGAATACTGACTAATGGATTAGTGTCTTCTCCTTTTAGCCTGTTTCGGGGCACAAGACAAGGCTGTCCCCTTTCACCACTTCTCTCTCCATTGGCTATAGAGCCCCTTGCCTAATCCATTCATACTGATCCTAATATCTACGGCTTTAATACGTCGGGCATAAAAATTTCTCTATACGTGGACGATGTATTGTTATTTATAATCAGACCCCAAATCTTCCTGTGACTCTTGATAAAATAAATCTGTTTGGAACCTTCTCTGGTTACAGGATTAACTGGACCAAAAGTGAATTGATGCCTGTGGAATTAAAGGACCTATCCCTGATACATATATGATATCCCTGATCTCTTATCTAGGGATTCATATTACCAAGGAATCTTCATCAAGGTAAACTACACCCCTTTAGTGGCCAAATTGCAGGCAAATATCCAGTTTTGGATATCGCTCCATTTTTCATTGATTGGCAGAATTAATACAATGAAAATGATATTCTTCCCGCAATTGCTGTACCAAGGATGATTTTTTTTTTTTTGGTACTATATAAATCAAAATTATTGTAAAAGTCTTGGTTAATTCAATTGATATAAATAAATGACACAAATGTGAAAAGCAAAATGTTAACTTCTTAATGTAAAGGGTGAAAATATTCATTGATTCATTTTCCTTACTGCTTATCCTCACGAAGGTCGCGAGCGTGCTGGAGCCCATACCAACTAACTCTAGGCGAGAGGCGGGATACACGGTGAATTGGTCGTGTGTTCAACCTATGGGTGAAAACGACTGGGTATGAGTGACTGTGCGGTCTGCTGATTACTAGTGTGTTTATGTATGTGTGTGGTGTTTGAGAGACAAATGCTGGAATCTTGGCCAAGTGTATGATGAAAGTGCATTTGATTGATTACAGGAAGATCTGTTGTTTGCTGTGGATACTGTATATGTATCGGTGTGCGTGTTATTACTCGTAATGTGTCGTGAGCTGTTGCTGCAGGTGGGAAATAATTGTGGGAAAATCCATCCATCCATCCATTTTCTTTTACCGGTTATCCTCACTAGGGTCGCGGGCTTCTGGAGCCTATTCCTGGTATCTTCGGGAGGGAGGCGGGGTACACCCTTAACCGGTCGCCAGCCAATCGCAGGGCTTGTGGGAAAGTTTTTTTTTGGGAGAATTGGTGATTAACTAGTGTGACACTGTGATATTGTAGAGCAAGCGTTTTGTTTTATGAAGTGGTAAGAATGAGACCTAGAGACCTAAAAATGGGAGCAGCCTACTGATGAGACAGATTCCATTCAGGGGGGGAGGAGGCTGCTAAAAATGTTAGAATAGCGCAACTTAACGTTCACACAAAATAATATTTATTGAATTAAGTTATTATATTGGGATCATTATCAGTTTGCTTCAAAGTTGTATATAGTAACATTTTAACAATTTCAACATAAAACAGATTTAATCCTCAAAATGATTGTTATATGCTGCAACCTGCAGTCATGACTTTGAGCAGCTGTGTGTTTTTATCTTGTGTTGTCTGTTATCCCAACAAAAACACTACACATTTCTCTGGCAAAGCAAACTTCAGCACAATTAGTGGGCATCTAAAGTGTGCCATGCGGTCCTGCCCCGCTCTTGGGCTTCCTGATTCATCCAAGCCCTTTGTTCAGTTTGTGGACGAGCGTCATGGTGACCTCCTTCGTCCGGTGGAGTACTTCCCTTTGTCAACTTGATCCGGTGGTACGGGGACTTCGTGCGCACCTTCGCGGGATGGCCACCTGTGAACAGGCCGTTGTCGTCGCACGTGACTACGTGGGGTATTCTCTGCTAACTTTTTGTATTCCTCGCAGGAGCAGTGCTCCTCTCACTTGTTTGATGTGCATAGGCTCCGCTACAACACAGTGCTGTTGTTGTGACTTTCCCACTGCTCCCTTCTCATTACTCGGCAGCGAGCGGCTGAGTTGATAGCATTCACTGAGGCCTGCCGCCTAGCAGAAAGTACAGTGTCTTGCTGAAATAAGTAGGGGCGTCCATGAAAACGACTTTGCTTGGATGGCAGCATATGTTTCTCCAAAACCTGTATGTACCTTTCAGCATTAATGGTGCCTTCGCAGATGTGTAAGTTACTCATGCCATTGGCACTAACACAGCCCCATACCATCACAGATGCTGGCTTTTGAACTTTGTGTCCATTAACAGTGCGGATGGTTATTTTCCTGTTTGGCCCAGAGGACACGACGTCGGATGTAGCGCCAAACTGTATTTACTGACACTGGTTTTCTGAAGTGTTCCTGAGCCCATGTGGTGAAATCCTTTACAAATTGATGTCGGTTTTTGATGCAGTGCCGCCTAAAGGATCGAAGGTCACGGACATTCAATGTTGGTTTTCGGCCTTGCCGCTTACATGCAGTGATTTCTCCAGATTCTCTGAACCTTTTGATGATAATATGGACCGTAGATGATGAAATCCCTAAATTCCTTGCAATTGTACGTTGAGGAACATTGTCCTTAAACTGTTCGACGATTTTCTCACGCACTTGTTCACAAATAGGTGAATCTCGCCCCATCTTTGCTTGTGAATTTGCTTTTATACCCTGTTCCCAATTAGCCTGTTCACCTGTGGGATGTTCCAAACAGGTGTTTGATGAGCATTCCTCAACTTTCTCAGTCTTTTTTTCCAACTGTCCCAGCTTTTTTGGAACGTGTTGCAGCCATAAAATTCTGATGATTATTTACTAAAAACAATAAAGTTTATTTCTTTGAACATTAAATATCTTGTCTTTGTAGTGTATTCAATTAAATATAGGTTGAACATGATTTGCAAATCATTGTATTCTATTTTTATGTATGTTTAACACAACGTCCCAACTTCATTGGAATTGGGGTTGTACATGGTCTCTCATTTTGCCATCTTTTTTAAATCTAATGTTAAACCCATTCTCCACCTTTTGTTATCGCTGTCGGCAAATGTGCAGCACATGTCTGACCTTGTCTCTCAAGGGAATGCCCGTGCAGATGCCACAGAGCCAAGGCTGCATCGCTCCTACCTCCTTCTCTTTTCCATCTCTCCTCTCGCACCCCCACCATGCGCCTCTTCTTCTCACTGACCTTCACTCACTGTCTTCTCTCACTGATTGCACTATGTGGTGACAGTGTTGGGCATCTTTTGCGGATGGTGTTTGGATGGGCCCAAATGGTAAGCCTTGCCTCCCTCATCGTCTTTTTTTTTTCCTGCAGTTAAGAGTCAGTGGTTACGAAGGGCTTTTGTACTTTTGGAGCTAATGATGGATTTTGTAGAATTGACACCCTGTAAAGGCAAAAAATACTGTGTAGTTATGGTGGACATGTTTTCTAAATGGATTGAAGTATTTCCGGCAAAACATGCATTCATATCTACGGTGGCAAAAGCACTCCTGACCGAAATTATTCCCAGATGTGGAATCCCCGAAAAACTGTCCTCTAATAACGGCACATACTTTGTAAATGAAGTGATGACCCAGCTTTCCGATTTCAGGTTACAATTAGATCTCAGACTAATTTGTGCCACAAGTCTTCTCAGCACTGCCCAGAGATGATGACGGACCACTGCACCACATCAAACTTGGTGACTTCGTGTTGATCAAAAACTTCCGGTGAAAGACGTGGAGACATCAGTGCTGGCTTGGGCCCTTTCAAGTCCTCTTGGTAAGGGAGGCATCCGAATCAGATGCCCCAGCCACCTCATCTGGCTCCTCTCAATGCGGAGGAGCAGCGGCTCTACTCTGAGATCCTCCCGGATGACCGAGCTTCTCACCCTCTCTCTAAGGGACAGCCCGGACACCCTGCGGAGGAAACTCATTTCGGCCGCTTGTATCCGGGATCTCGTTCTTTCGGTCACGACCCACAGCTCATGACCACAGGTGAGGGTAGGAACGAAGATCGACCGGTAAATTGAGAGCTTCGCCTTTCGGCTTAGCTCCTTCTTTACCACAACGGACCCATACAAAGTCCGCATCACTGCAGACGCTGCACCGATCCGTCTGTTGATCTCCCGTTCCATTCTTCCCTCACTCGTGAACAAGACCCCAAGATACTTGAACTCCTCCACTTGGGGCAGGATCTCATCCCCGAACTGGAGAGGGCATGCCACCCTTTTCCGACTGAAGACCATGGTCTCAGATTTGGAGGTGCTGATTCTCATCCCAGCCGCTTCACACTCGGCTGCGAACTGCTCCAGTGAGAGTTGGAGCTCACGGTTTGATGAAGCCAACAGAACCACATCATCAGCAAAAAGCAGAGATGCAATACTGAGGCTACCAAACCGGACCCCCTCTACGCCTTGGCTGCGCCTAGAAATTCTGTCCATAAAAGTTATAAACAGAATCGGCGACAAAGGGCAGCCTTGGCGGAGTCCAACCCTCACCGGGAACGAGTCCGACTTACTGCCGGATATGCGGACCAAACTCTGACTCCGGTCGTACAGGGACCGAACAGCCCATTAATGGATGGATACAAATGAATAATTAGAGGTAAATCAAAATCATAATGCACACACGAACACAAGCTGCTGCCCTCAGCTTAGCCTCCCACCAACCAGGAAATATTTTACAATATGCATGTACATATACAACCCCAATTCCAATGAAGTTGGGATGTTGTGTTAAACATAAATAAAAACAGAATACAATGATTTAGCAAATCATGTTCAACCTATATATAATTGAATATAGATAAACTTGATTATTTTTAGCAAATAATCGTTAACTTAGAATTTTATGGCTGCAACATCCATCCATCCATTCATTTTCTGAGCCGCTTATCCTCACTAGGGCCGCGGTCCAAAAAAGCTGGGACAGGTGGCAAAAAAGACTGAGAAAGTTGAGGAATGCTCATCAAACACCTGTTTGGAACATCCCACAGGAGACCAGGCTAATTGAGAACAGGTGGGTGTCATGATTGGGTATAAAAGGAGCTTCACTGAATTGCTCAGTCAATCACAAGCTAAGATGGGGCGTGGTTCACCTCTTTGTGAACAAGTGCGTGAGAAAATAGTTGAACAGTTTAAGGACAATGATCCTCAATGTACAATTGCAAGGAATTTAGGGATTTCATCATCTACGGTCCATAATATCATCAAAAGGTTCAGAGAATCTGGAGAAATCATAGCATGTAAGCGGCAAGGCCGAAAACCAACATTGAATGCCCGTGACCTTCGATCCCTCAGGCGGCACTGCATCAAAAACCGACATCAATGTGTAAAGGATATCACCACTTGGGCTCAGGAACACTTCAGAAAACCATCCATCCATCCATTTTCTGAGCCACTTATCCTCACAAGGGTCATGAGAGCCTATCCCAGCTATCATCAGGCAGGAGGCGGGTTACACCCTGAACCGGTCGCCAGCCAGTCGCAGGGCTCATACAAACAACCATCCGCACTCACATTCACACCTATGGGCTAATTAGAGTCTTCAATTAACCTACCATCCATCATTTTGGGATGTGGGAGGAAACCGGAGTGCCCAGAGAAAACATGCAAACTCCACACAGGCGGGGCCGGGGATTGAACCCAGGTCCTCAGAACTGTAAGGCAGACGCTCTAACTAGTCGTCCACCGTGCCGCCACTTCAGAAAACCAATGTCAGTAAATAAAGTTTGGCGCTACATCCGTAAGTGCAACTTGAAACTCTACTATGCAAAGCAAAAGCCATTTATCAAAGACACCCAGATACGCCGCCTGCTTCTCTGGGCCCAAGCTAATCGAAGATGGACTGATGAAAAGTGGAAAAGTGTTCTGCGGTCCGACGAGTCCAAATTTCAATTTGTGGACGTCGTGTCCTCAAGGCCAAAGAGGAAAAGAACTATCCGGACTGTTATGAACGCAAAGTTCAAAAGCAAGCATCTGTGATGGTATGGGGCTGTTTTATTCTGTTTGACTGTGAAGACACCATTAATGCTGAAAGGCACAGGTTTTGGAGAAAAAATATGCTGCCATCCAAGCAACTTTTTCATGGATGCCCCTGCTTATTTCAGCAAGACAATGCCAAACCACATTCTGCACGTGTTACAACAGCGTGGCTTCGTAGTAAAAGAGTGCGGGTACTAGACTGGCCTGCCTGCAGTCCAGAGCTGTCTCCCATTGAAAATGTGTGGCGCATTATGAAGCGTAAAATACGACAACGGAGACCCCGGACTGTTGAACAGCTGAAGCTGTACATCAAGCAAGAATGGGAAAGAATTCCACCTACAAAGCTTCAACAATTAGTGTTCTCAGTTTCCAAACGTTTATTGAATGTTGTTAAACATTACCCTGTCCCACCTTTTTTGGAACATGTTGCAGCCATAAAATTCAACGTCAATGATTATTTGCTAAAAGCAATCAAGTGTATCAGTTTGAACATTAAATATCTTGTCTTTGTAGTGTGTTCGATTAAATATAGGCCGAACATGATTTGCAAATCATTGTATTCAGTTTTTATTTATGTTTAACACAACTTCATTGGAATTGGGTTTGTATATTATTATATTATATAATATAATATAAATAATGTGAGTGTGCACAACATCAAGACACAAGAAAAAGCATTGTTGGAATGTCAGTTCTAAATAAATATTTTAATCATTTTATCGGCATGAATGCAATTGTACTAATAATTTCTTAAAGGGGCTTAAATAATACAGTATAAAGATGCTAAATACGAAATAATCACTAAAACCTAACGTATTATATCATGAATATACATGGCCAATACAAGTTCTGACAGGGCCACCGCAACTTGGCTCATGGTGGCCCGTCAAAAAGGCTTAACGTCGGACCCTGCTCTCACTGTTAACATAAACCTACCATTGAAATTGTAGAACGAATTGGTCAGTGGGTGAAATTACAAAATCAGTGAGGGATCAAATAATTACTCCGCCGCCCCTGTAAACTATCCAAAATACTGCAAAACTAGTAACATGCCATCCTCTCTCATCAACAATTTTTTCCTCACGGTGTCGCAATCTTTTTTTTTTTTTTCATTTTATTGCACACCGTTCTCTTTTTTTTTTTTAAGAACATGAGAACACTGAGACATGATTGCGAAACATTAAATCACTACTGTGCATGTTTCTCAACAGGTTAATTCTTAAGCTGTAGGTTTCAATTCTAAAGAGTAACAAAAGGGTTAGGTTAGGGTTTGATGATGTAACAAAATTTAGCTAGGAGTGAGAGTACAGACTACAAGGGTGGATGTCAATTCCCTTCCAAGATTCTCGCTCTTATCCACAATAGTATCATATACAACTATAGCGAAGCAAAGAGAGAAATGAGGTGAGCCTTAAAGCCTCTGTAGCCTCCCGCAGAATGCCTTCTGGACGGCGTAGTTTTCTTCCAGATTTGTTTCAAATGAACAGTTTATCGAACATATTTTCTATTGCTATCCCTCACGTCTATCACGATATATACTGACATTGATTTATTGTCCAGCCCTAATATGCAGCACTAATTTAACAAGGTAGTAAACACATATATGTCAATTTGTAACACTTTATAACTATCTGCAAGTGTTTACATTTTCAAAGGATCACTTCAACAACATTCCTAGGAAATCACAATCGGGGCTACCTCTTTGTGACCCCTGCTGTACACAATACATATCTATGTGTACAGTATCTCTAATTTCAAATGACTCACAAATCAATGCAACATTTTTCCACACCACACAAAAATATAGTCGGTATGTCATTAAATCCAGAAAAACGTGCACCATTTTCTTTCCATTTTGCTATGCCTGATTTCAGGCACGCAGATTTAGTGGAGGTCCACAAATATCGTGGTTTCTCATTGTTTTGCACAAGGTAATAATCGTTCTTTTCAGATTACGTTGTTGGGAAACCACTTTAGCACCTAACTTTTGAAATTTTCAATTCAGATGAGATTGTCTGTGGTTCTGGAAAAAGATGAAAATGTTCCTCGATTTCGGTGTCCAAATTCACACGATTTGGACACAACAGAAAACTATATGGATGTGATTCACTATTAGTACTCTTCCTCTGTTTCCCCTTAAATTCCACTTTTTGATTTAGGTAAATATGTAGTGTTAATCATGGTCTTGGAAATGTGCGTATCTGTCAGTGTGTCGTGTTACCTACCCAGACAAAGATCTTTCACCTTGACACGGACACAAACTTCTTTGACCACGGTCTATAAAACATGACATTTGCTCTTTAGTATGCTGTAAAGTTTACAGTGTAAACCATTGAAAAACATCAGCAGTGTCTTCACACTGACCGCTGGTAGGGATACCTCTGTTTATTCTTGAAAACCAACGCCGATACAAGAAAAGTCTGGAGCTCATCGAATAAGCCATAACAGACATATATGGTTGTAATCCAAACAAAATTAGCATTAAATCTCTATTGTACGACACCGATAGGGTTCGACGAGCGAGGAGAAATTCTAAAACAATGTTAAGCAATTTCGTGTTGTTTCTTCACCGCGTGACGTAGAAAGTAGCGTCATTAATTTACAGTATTAAAGTAACTCATAATTTTACAGAACTCTTACAAAATTACTTTCCCAATGTAAATTGAATTTTAAACACGGTAAATGCACGGTCTGAATTAGGTGACGGGCGAACAAGCGTTAGCTGGCTTTAATTCCCATAATTCCTTGCGTCAAGACCAGCAGACCAACATCCAACAACATTTCGAGCTGCTTCACGTTAGCCGAAAACCATACACGAGTTCAGTTCAATATCATTCTGTCGCCATCATGAGAGATGTTGCCGGGTACCTCAAACAGCAGCAGAGCAACAGCACAACACCGGAGATGGCGACGGAGTGGCACACACTGGAGGAGTTGCACAACAAAAGGTAAACATTTTGCCAACTGAAGTTAGCTCTCGCTAGTGTTAGCTTAGCTACCCTCATTCAATTCAATTGCTCGCTGAGTCATGCGCCGACGTAGCATTAGCGCCCATAGGAAGTATATCTCCGAAAAATAATGGTCTCGACACATGAAAGTACAAAGTTAATAGTAGTGCTTTCTCTCGTGTATACGAACCATTATAGTGTCGTCTCTTAAAGTGCAAAATATATTACTGTTACATATTGTGAGAAATTCAAAACCATCCGTTTTGACCATACCGTTAAATTCTGATCATAATATATATAGCATATATGACACATTTAAGTGGAGAATGAAACTTTTTTTTTTTGCCACTTGTCTGAGAGTGTTTTTACCAAATGCTACTGTGTTTGACAGGTTGTGGCATCAGCTGACACTGAGATTGACAGACTTCGTTAAAGATCCTTGTTTCAAAAACGGAGATGGCCTTATACAGGTAAATACTTATAGTAACATACATTGCTGTTCATATTATCCTTACGATTATCTTACGAAAATGTGTGTTTCACTTAGAATGCTGTATTTTGGGGATAAATTGTTCACATAGTGTGGCAAGGTGGATGACTGGTTAGCACATCTGCCTCACAGTTCTGAGGACTGTCCCAGAAACCCCCCCCCGCCCCCATGTGGAGTTTGCATTGTCTCCCTGTGGATGAGTGGATGTTCACATAGCATATTGCACAATGTTGTGCAAATATGAAAAGAAAAAGGCCACACCATGACATTTAAAATCTGGCTTGAAAATTTATTTGTAACAGCTATGAATGGCTGTGTTTGTATGAAATTCGACAAAGCAATTGACAATGGACCTATTAACAGTCCTATTTTGTATTGCAGCTTTATGAAAACTTCATCAGTGACTTTGAACACAGGTAGGTTATCAAGAAAAATAACTACAATAATACCAAGGAGTAACAGTCCTTCAGCCTGTTAAAGTATTACTGTCTTTGTATCTTGATCTTCCAGTTAATTGTTTTTAATCCCTTTGCAGAATCAATCCTTTGTCCCTCATGGAGATAATTCTCTATGTTGCCAGACAGATGACTGGTAAGACCAGGGTGATGTAGAAAACAGTTTGAAAAAATAATTTGGTTTGTATTGTATATTATGAAGGGTTGATAAAATGCTTGTTTCCAGATCCCAAAGATGCCATCACTTTTCTTGAGAAGACCAAGGAAAAAGTAGGTTCACTAATACAACTTGTCACAGGAAACATTTTTTCCCTTAATAGACAGCAAACAGGACAAGCACTTTGAGAGACAATTTAATAAAAACCTGCATGCAAGGAGACAGTTCAAATTATGTCTGGGCAATAAATCAATATCATCTATTTATCGTGATAGAAAATACGATCGATAAACTGTTCGAAAAAGAAATGAATAAAACTACCCCGGCCAGATGCAGTCTGCGGGAAGCTACAGAGGCTTTAAGGCTCACCTCATTTCTCTCTTTGCCGTGACACTCGTACAGACCCTTTCCAAAAAATGTGAATATCATGGAAAAGGTTATTTCCATATTTCCATTAAAAACTTAAACTTTCATAGATTATAGAGTCAGGGCCCACAATTTAAATGATTTCCAGTAGTGTTTATTTTACATAATTTGGACTTCCAGCTCATAAAACCCACAAAATCAGGAATTTAAAAAAAAATTATACTGTGAAGAAATCACCACAAATTTTGCATAAACTGAGTGTCATACACTAATCATCGACCAAACTCAAAAGCACCTGCACAGGTTTCCCCAGGTGTCATTAAATTGCTTCAGTTCGGTTCAATTGTCTCAGTTGCGTTAAATATGAGGAAGACTGCAGACTTGACAACTGGCCAGAAGACCATCATTGATACCGGATGGGTAAGCCACAAAGGTTCATAGCTAAGCAGTCTGGCTGGTCACAGAGTGCTGTGTCCAAGCATATCAATGAAAAGTCTAGTTGAAGGACAAAATGTGGCAGGAGAAGATGCACCAGCAAAAGAGCTGACCGTGGGCTTCAGCGGATTATCAAACAGAGAAGATTCAAGAATCTAGCAGTGGAATGAGGCGGGAGTCACAGCTTCAAAAACCACCCCATTCAGACAAATGCGGGAGACGGGCTACAAGCCACTTCTGAGCCTTAGCCAGAAGCGTCTCAACTGGGGCGAGGAGGAGGAGGACTGGAATTTTGGCCAGTGGTCCAAGGTTCTCTTTTCTGATGAAAGTAAAGTGTGCCTTTCATTTAGGAATGAAGGTCCAAGGGTTTGGATTTTTTTGAATTGTGGGCCCTGAATCTAAAATCTATGAAAGTTTAACTTTTTGAATGGAATTATGGAAATAAAACATTTCCATGATATTAAATGTTTTTGGAAAGGGTCTGTATTATGATACTCTGGGGAGAGAGGGAGAACCTAGGAATAGAATTGAGATCCCCACCCCAAGTCTCTACTCTCTCGACCTATCATGGCCCAGCTAAGCAAATTTGGTTACGCCATCAAACTGTCGCTTTTTTAAATTGAAATCTAAAATTTCGAGGAAATAACTTGACTAACATGCACAGTAGCGATTTAATGTTTTGCCATCGTGTCTCAGAACTTCTTTAAAAGGGAGAGAAACACCATGCACTTAAATGGGGGAAAAAAAGGAGTGCGACAGCATCAGAAGAAATTGACGAGATGGGGAAGGTACGTCACAGTCAGTATAGTGGATAGTTTAATTCCGACGAGTCAGACGACCGATGCTGTCTGTAAACCTTGTGTAAAATATATATTTGGAAATGTAAATGACGAGAGCCACACGAGTAGGCTGTTGCTGTAGCTTTGTTTATTCATGTTGTCTTCCGGGGTCCCACACGAACTTAGTACAGCAAGCGAGAGGGACACTGCCAGAAGCAACCACAGAAAACAAAAGTGAACTCGCAGTACATTACACTGTGCAGGATTATCATCCCTACAATGTCTGGCAATATGACTAATTTATTTTATCATCTCAGCCACTGACTGTCAAGCCATCCACATTGATTGTCCATACATGCATTACGACAACACAACGCCAACGCGCTGTGAAGTGGCCAACTTTAAAATGAAAGTCCTCACAAATAATACATCAATGCTTTAGAATTAACATAATTATTTGAAAATGATGCACAGTAATCTCTCTTATCACGCAACTAACCCACTTTAGAAGAAAGTAGACTGTCCCAGAAATGCACACAGAGGTTACATTTGGATCTGAAGTTGCATTTAAGGGAAAAAAAAAAAAAAATCTGCATTTATGACTACTATTATACCTGATTTTAAAAATATATATATTAAAAATCTCGTATTGCAAGACCACTCCAGTTCGGGGGGACAATAGACAATAGAATGTGAGTTTACCTGATTAAAAAAAGATTTAAAATAATCAGTTTGGTATCACTAGACCAGCCCACTTCTGGGGAACACTAGACCTGGTGCAGTCCTGGGGTGATGTAGAGGCTGGTCTCGCGATACCAAATGGATTATTTAAAAAATTAATTAAATTGGGGATAATAGTTTTCGACCTCTGTAGAGGTTAAAGATTACATTTTAAAGTCAGCCTTTTTTTCTCCAGAGCTGAAATTAGAATTATTTTTTGTAGCCGATCAATAATTATCTCATATCAACTGCTATGAAATACTTTTATTGTGATACAGTTTTCAGTCCTATCACCCAGCCCTAGTTCCAGGGTTCCTACGCAAGTATGGAAAGCATGCAAAAGTATGGAATTTGATTTAATAAATTTCCAGGTCTGGAAAAGTATAAAACAATGGAAACTATTGTATGGGAACATAGTCATGTTTCCGACACTGTTACAACAGCTCTGTTTTCTAAAACAAAAATTATGAATATCTAAAATATACAAACACTGATTGATCTAGATATACGTATATACATGAACTTGTACATATATACAGTATGTGTGTGTGTATATGTATATACGTGTATCTCGATCAGTCAGTGTTTTGTTTTTTCAAGAGCAGCAACAGCAATGTTTTTGTGAGAGCAGACAGTATTTTACCATGGTCTCGGTGAATGCTCAATTCTGTTTGGCTAAAAAAATTGCATCGGTGTTCATTATCAGAATCAGAATCATCTTTATTTGCCAAGTATGTCCAAAACACACAAGGAATTTGTCTCCGGTAGTTGGAGCCGCTCTAGTACATTCCCTTAGAATGTTATGGGATTGCAGTGCCTCTTCATAGTCAAGCACTCAGATGTTGCAAGGGAAATTAAATTGTTTTTGTAAAACTTTCTCTTTTGACAACAAACATATGAAATTATGAATGAGAAGTTGAATTATTTTCCTTGGCAAGTGACTATGGTATAAGTGAGTTAATGCCCTTCCAATTTCTGAATGTAAGGGCTGGTTGGCTGAAGGATCCCTTATAATTCCACCTATAATCTTTGGAAATTACATGGCATATAAAGAAACAGAATGATACACATCTTTTTACTCAAATGTCACAAATTTATTTGAATTGTTTTACTGCCAAGTTTGGGTCTGGAAAACGTATAACATTTTTATATTGCAATTGTGTAGGAACCCTGGAGTTCGAATTTAACCAGGTTATTATTTCGCCTTGATGCAATTGTGACCGCCAAATGTATGATGTTTTGTAATACTCTGCTATCAGACAGAGTAACAAGGAGACAGGAGCATTGTGACCTTTTTCTTTGTCTTTACTAGAGCAGAGTTCATATGATGTTATAATTAACAGAATAGAGCACATACATTTTATAAGTGCAAAAACATATTTTTCCAACAAACTACAACTACATATTACCTGATATGTAAACAACACAATTTAAACAAACTGGCTATAATTCAATCTGGTCCAGGTGAAAAGCAGTGAAGAAGCTGTCATTCTCTGCAAGACATCCATCGGCAGTCTCAAGCTTGAAATCAATGATCTGCCAGCAACAAAGGTGGGAAGAACTCCAAATTAATGTGTGCTGATTTTTTTATTGTTTTTATTTTTTGACTTCTCGTAGCACATATTGAATGTCTGATTATTTGTTGGCGATGCATAAATGATAGCAGTCCCAACAAAACACCAATGCAAGTTTATTTTTGTAATCCCAAATTCCCCACCCCTTTATTTATTTAAGTTTTATTATCAAATCAGGCGCCTTTCGGCGAAATTCGCTGTTTTGAACTCATAATAGGCCATTCACGTGAATTGTATAGAGCCAAAGAGATTTTCCTTGTTATAGGTCTGTCGTCATAGGTTATTTAATTCGTACTCCTTGAACACTGGCAAGTAGATCCATTCCACACATCCCCCATCCACAAACAGATGTAATTGTGAATATTACTCCGCGGCGGACTAATATGCGGTTGCTGAGGTTCCGCCTGTGCGCTCGGGACCTGCTTTGGATAAGTCACAGGAGTTGACGAGACCAGAAAAAACACTTCCGCCGCTTCTGCTGTTAAGAGGTAATGGTACTTTTACAATGATTTAAATGTTGCTCGCTACTTTTATATATCAATAATTGCTTATTTATCATATCATATATATTTATCATTTCGTGTGCGAGCCTACGACTACCGCATTGGACACTGTATGGGTCAATCCAATTTAATTGCTAGTGACATTTAAGTCTAGTTCACCAACCAAACGACACAAGAAAGTTACATGACCTCACACAATTCTTCTATTGGGCTTCCCGGGCATAGGCATTAACACTAGATAAACCAGCCCGGCTGATCGTCGTGCCCTAGTTGGCAACCATTTTGGGAAGGTCGTTGTTACCATGAAGGCACGGCGAGCTACTCTTGGTTACATTTAGACGAACAAAAACAAAAGCTTTCACGTATTCTTGTATTTGTCTGGCACTGTCTGCCCAAACATGGATATTTCAGATCACTTATACTTTTAGAAAACACCGTGCAGTAAAGTGCAGATGTTGTTGTAGTTTTGATTGTGCATATACACACACAGCAATATCAGAATTTGCACATTCACATTTTATTTTGTATTTTTTTTTTTTTTTTGTTGATGTTCATGCTGTGGTTAAAAAAAAATCAGAAGTTACTCACTATGACTTAGTAATTATTTCACTGGTCTTTTGTATTTTCCCGTTGAGGTGCTGCGGGTCGTGGCTCTGCTTGTAGTCCCAGCGGAACCGCAAAACACACGTAACATCGGCGACAAGTGTTGATCCGCTAGTACATCTTGTATCAATTAGGAAACGCGCCTACAATTATCTAATTAGTTTACGGTTGTTAATGTTAAATGTATTAAGGGACTGAGCGATGTTCGGGTTGTGACATAAATTTTCTCAAATCTCACAGAATGAGATTTGAGAAAACTTCAAATTCAGAAATGGCCAATAAAAACAGAAAAATATTGTACTTAATATTTTCTTGCAGGATGCATTTGGGATTAGCCTTTGAAGTTGGTAATAGTCTAAAATGAAGTGAAACAGACAATGATTTTAATCAATTATTTTCCAGAATGAGAGTGCTTAAAGAGGGGGATGCTATTCATGTGGCACAACTTGAAGCAGGCATCAGATGCAGGTGGATATGGGCCTGGCTCAAGTTGGAGGCCGAAACAAAAAAGCAAAGAAATGAGGCAAATTTAATTTTAATCTTAAATTTGCACATCAAGATGTGTGTTGTAAATAAATATTTTTCTGCATATAGAAACTTGTGTTTGCCTTATTGTACTCTTTAGAGTCTTCCCATGAGCTCACCACCTGTGGGAGGAGCCATAGGGGTCGGGTGATGCCAGTACGACGTGGCAAGCCCAAACGTATTGTGAGGGTCTGCTGGGAACGTCTGGCAGAATCCCCAGTCAGAAGGAGAAAGCAGTGCACCATCAACACTGTGTATAGTGGGGATGGGGTGCTGCTGACCTCGACTCGGGACGTTGAGTCAGTGTGGAGAATACTTCGAAGACCTCCCCAATGCAACCGACACGCCTTCCCATGAGGAAGCCAGAGTCTGGGGTCTCTGAGGCGGGCTTTCCTATCTCTTGGGTTGAGATCACAGAGGTGGTTAAAAAGCTCCTCGGGGGCAAGGTAGCAGTGCCAGCAGTTCCTAAAGGCTCTGGATGTTGTGGGGCTGTCCTCGTTGACACGCCTCTGCAACATCGCGTGGACATCGGGGACAGTGCTTGTGGATTGGCAGACTGGGGTGGTGGTCCCCCTTTTTTAGAAAGGGGGCCGGAGGGTGTGTTCCAACTACAGGGGGATCACACTCCGCAGCCTCCCTGGTAAGGTCTATTCAGGGGTACTGGAGAGGAGGGTCCGTCGGGAAGTCGAATCTCAGATTCAGGAGGAGCAGTGTGGTTTTCGTCCTGGCCGTGGAACAGTGGACCAGCTCTAGACCCTCGACATGGTCCTCGAGGGTGCATGGGAGTTCGCCCAACCAGTCTAGTTTTGTGGACTTGGAGAAGGCGTTCGACCCTGTCCCTCGGGGAGTCCTGTGGGGGGTGCTTCGGGAGTATGAGGTGAGGGTTTGACTCTGCCCTTTGTCACCGATTCCGTTCACAACTTTTATGGACAGAATTTCTAGGCGCAGCCGAGGCGTAGAGGGGGTCCGGTTTGGTGGCCTCAGAATTGCATCTCTGCTTTTTGCAGATGTTATGGTTCTGTTGGCTTCATCAAACCGTGATCTCCAACTCTCATTGGAGCGGTTCGCAGCAGAGTGTGAAGTGGCTGGGATGAGAATCAGCACCTCCAACTCTGAGACCATGGTCCTCAGTCGGAAAAGGGTGGCGTGCCCTCTCCGGGTCTGGGATGAGATCCTGCCCCAAGTGGAGGAGTCGACATCGACAGGCAGATCGGTGCAGCGTCTGCAGTGCTGCGGACTTAGTATCGATCTGTTGTGGTAAAGAAGGAGCTCCGCAGGGTGTCCGGGCTCTCCCTTAGAGATAGGGTTAGAAGCTCGGTCATCCGGGACCGAGCTTCTAGCGGCTCTACTCCGCTGTTCCTCCACATTGAGAGGAGCCAGATGAGGTGGCTGAGGCATCTGCATTCTGATGCCTACCGGACGCCTCCTTGGTGAGGTGTTCCGGGCACGTCCCATTGGGAGGAGACCCTGGGGGCGACCCAGGACACGCTGAAGAGAATACGTCTCTCAGCTAGCCTGGGAACGCCTCGGGATCCCCCCCCGGAAGAGCTGGATGAAGTGGCTGGGGAGAAGGAAGTCTGGGCGTCCCTGCTAAAGCTATTGCCTCCTGTGACCCGACCTCGGATAAGCGGTAGAAAATGGATGGATGGAGTCTTACAGATTGCTTAATTCATGTTAAAATAAAAATTCTCTGGGGGGACCCGGGGGATCCCCGGAGACACCCACCCCCTTTGTCTGTCACCTTTTTTTTTTCATCTTTTTCGTGTTTGCATGTCAGATATAATACTGTGTGTAGAGTTCGGCTCAGACCATGGTGTCAAATTTACTGCTTTTGTTATGCACTTTAATAATTCAGATTTTACATTATGTTCACTGTTTTATTAATGCAGATGAAAATTCTTTGTTCAATTTCATTACAAAATTGTGTAGCATTCTATCTATCTATGTGATTAAACATTGCTGGTGAAAATTAAAGTAAATTAATCATACCAGATAAATTAAGTGGTTTAAATGTGCATAATTAATACAATTACTTTAAATTTTACTGAGATTGTAAATTTTCTACTGTAACTGCGGGTTAAAGAATGTTTTTTTCAATATTTGAAATCCCCAAAGTATGCCAATATGACTCACCCATTGATGATGTGTTACATTTTTTCACGCACTACTTATCCCCCCTAAACCTGATGTAAATGCTCACACTAAATTGCCCGTTTTTTTTTGGTTTTTTTTTTTGTCTGTTCTAGAAACTAATTGAGGAGGTGGAGGAAATGTTGAATAATTTGCCAGGTGTTACATCGGTGCATGGCAGGTTTTATGACCTCTCAAGCAAATATTATCGCATCATTGGGAACCACGCCTCCTATTACAAGGATGCTCTGAGATACCTTGGTTGTGTGGACATCAAAGACCTTCCAGGTTAGCTATTGCATGCAGAGAACAAACTAGAAGTAGAATGACAAAATGAATTTTTTTGTCGATTTCACAGAGACAGAGAAGCAGGAAAGAGCCTTCACATTGGGATTGGCTGGTCTTTTGGGAGAAGGCGTTTACAACTTTGGCGAACTGGTTGGATACTCACTAAATCTTTATCATATGTTGTTTTAACAACATCAGTGCATAGTGGTATTGACTCTGTGTTGCTTTTTGTTGCAGTTGATGCACCCTGTGCTGGAGTCCCTGAGAAACACAGACAAACAGTGGCTCATTGACACACTGTATGCTTTCAATGGAGGCAATGTAGAAAAATTCCAGGGCTTCAAGTCTGCATGGGGCCAACAGGTTAGTGGAATTCATCTCCTTGATCCACATGTACAAAAACGCTGGAGATCCAATAGCTTTCGGAACTTAACAAGGTATTTTCCAAAACAATCAGTTCTCCTAAATGTATAATTATGATGAAGTATTAATTGTTATACTGTACACAAAACAAGTCAGTGTTTTGTCATGTTGATGGCAATTTAGATTAAAGGCAGGGCTTGAATGCAAAGGGTACATGTTAAATGTGCTTTTGTCCCCCCCCTTGATTTTAGCCTGACCTTGCAGCACATGAAGCCAAACTGATGCAGAAGATCCAGCTCCTCTGTGTGATGGAGGTGAGACACACATATAGTGGGGCAAAAAAGTATTTAGTCAGCCACCAATTGTGCAAGTTCTCCCACTTAAAATGATGAGAGAGTCCTGTAATTTTAATCATAGGTATACCTCACCTATGAGAGACAAAATGAGGGAAAAAAAATCCCAAAAATCACAGTCTGATTTTTAAAGAATTTGTTAGCAAATTATGGTGTAAAATTTGGTCAATAACAAAAACGTTGATCTCAATACTTTATCTACCATTGGCAATGACAGATGTCAAATGTTTTCTGTAAGTCATGACAAGGTTTTCACACACTGTTGCTGGTATGTTGGCCCATTCCTCCATGCAGATCTCCTCTCGAGCAGTGATGTTTTGGGGCTGTCGCTGGGCAACACAGACTTTCAACTCCGTCCAATGATTTACTATGGGGTTGAGATCTGAAGACTGGCTAGGCCACCTTGAAATGCTTTTTACGAAGCCACTCCTTTGGTTTCCCGGGCGGCGTGTTTGGGATCATTGTCATGCTGAAAGACCCAGCCACATTTCACCTTCAATGCCCTTGCTGATGAAAGGAGGTTTTCACTCTCATGGTACATGGACCCATTCATTCTTTCCTTTACACCAGTCGTAATGGTCCCTTTGCAGAAAAATAGTCCCAAAGCATGATGTTTCCACCCCCATGCTTCACAGTAGGTATGGTGTTCTTTGGATGCAACTCAGCATTCTTTCTCCTCCAAACACAAAAAGTTGAGTTTTTACCAAAAAGTTCTATTTTGGTTTCATCTAACCATATGACATTCTCCCAATCCCTTCTTGATCATCCAAATGCTCCTAGCAAACTTCAGACGGGCCTAGACATGTACTGGCTAAAGCAGGGAGACACGTCTGGCACTGCAGGATTTGAGTCCCTGGCGGCGTAGTGTGTTACTGATGGTAGCCTTTGTTACTTTGGTCACAGCTCTCTGCAGGTCATTCACTAGGTCCTCCTATGTGGTTCTGGTATTTTTGCTCACCGTTCTTGTGATCATCTTGACCCCACGGGGTGATCGATCTTGCGTGGAGACGCAATTCGAAGGAGATCAGTGGTCTTGTATGTGTTCCGTTTTCTTGTATGCGTTCCGTTTTCTAATCATTGCTCCCACAGTTGATTTCTTTATTTCTCTACAATTTTATTTCTGGTGTCCTTTGACAACTCTTTGGTCTTGGCCATAGTGGAGTTTGGAGTGTGACTGTTTGAGGTTGTGGACAGGTGTCTTTTATACTGCTGAGGTCAAACAGGTGCCATTAATACAAGTAACGAGTGGAGGACAGAGAAGCCTCTTAAAGAAGAAGTTACAGGTCTGTGAGAGCCACAAATCTTGCTTGTTTGTAGGTGACCAAATAGTTATTTTCCACCATAATTTGCTAATAAATTATTTTTAAAAATCAGATGTGATTTTCAAATTATTGTTTTTTTTGTCAGATTTTGTCTCATGGGTGACGTCACTAGCCACCCCACCGGGCCTGCCTCTTAAAGATACATACAGTGGGTACGGAAAGTATTCAGACGCCCTTCAATTTTTCACTCTTTGTTATATTGGAGCCATTTGCTAAAATCATTTAAGTTCATTTTTTCCTAATTAATGTACACACAGCACTCCATATTGACAGGGAAAAAAACGGAATTGTTGAACTTTTTGCAGATTTAATTCAAATAGAAAAACTGTCTTTTATAGACGGGTGTGTGGCTTTCCTAATCAAGTCCAATCAGTATAATCAAACACAGCTGGACTCCAATGAAGGTGTAGACCCATCTTAAGGATGATCAGAAGAAATGGACAGCACCCGAGTTAAATATGAGTGTCACAGCCAAGGGTCTGAATACTTCTGGCTGTGTGATATTTAAATTTTTCTTTTTTAATAAATCTACAAAGATTTCAACTAGTCCATTTTTTCCTGTCAATATGGGGTGCTGTGTGTACAGTTAGCGGGTGGGAATTAATTTAAATTATTTTGGCAAATGGCTGCACTATAACAAAAAGTGAAACATTTGAGGGGGTCTGAATACTTTCCGTACCCACTGTACCTAACGCACACACGCCATAATACATACAGTATTTTGTTTACATTTTATGCTTGCAATGTTTGTGTGTTCGAAACATGTGATCTTTGTTTAAAGCACTGATTTCCAACCTTTATGGAGCCAATGAACATATTTTATTATTTTTATTATTATTATTA